>NW_011336799.1:36092-67332 GCF_000735185.1 Notothenia coriiceps | reverse complement strand
CCGCCTGCCAGACGGCAGCAGACTGAACAGTTTGGGGCAGACTGTCACACGGCTATGCTCTGAAGGCTCAAAAAACAGAAAATAAAAAAAGTTCCTAACATTTGAAGAGGTCTCATTGGACTCTAAATAATATATATATTTATGAACACATAATGTTCTCACATACAGTTTAACAGAGTAAACAGTGTGTTAAAAAGCAGATCCTGGTGTTAACACTCACCCTGTTGTCGAAGTATCAAATGGCGTCTGGCAGTCTCACTTCCTACTTCCCTCCCTGGGTGGAGCTCAAACACCCCCGCCTCTGTTAGTACACATTCACTGACACAAACATTTGTATCATCTGTTGTAGTCACCTCATTTACTGATATCAAAATCCTTCGGGATCGCTTAAACAGATGGTGGATCTGAGCCAAGCAGTAAACTTACATAGACTCAATAACTTCTGTTAGGTCAATTAGTAGGTCTGAGTAATTTGCCGGAATAAATGATCAGGCCCCTGACTCCAACAGCTGGGAAACTGCTCTCATGTTAAGAAGCATCAGATCAGTGCATGCGCTGCATCGTCCAATCAGTGAGTGATACACAGTAAGGGGGTGGGGCGAGTGGATGCACCGGAGGATGGTCCGGTGGTTCCTCGATTATCGCTCCTCCGTTATCGATCCTCGGTCCTCTGGCACAAATAAGCGCCATGGGACGCTCCTCAACATGGCGCAGAAAAATCCACTTCCTGTGAGACCGAGGAGTGAGGAAATGAAAAATAAGTAACTTGAGATCCACCCATAGATGTGCCCGTTTTGTGTTTGAACTTGATGTTCAATAACGCTTTTACTTTTTTTTTTTGCTGTTCAGTCAGCAGGAAGTGTTTTAAGGCAGAAATAAATACAAAATAAGGAAGCAAAACGTGTCACAAGGTTTTATTTAAGAGGAACAAACTGAGAAATGATGCATACTGAAAGTAAATCCTCCCAGCAGTACATCAAGTCTCTACTTTAAAGAGTCCTCTCCTGCTGATGTTCAGGTGTATATCAGTATGTAGTGTCTCTACTTTAAAGAGTCCTCTCCTGCTGATGTTCAGGTGTTATCAGATGGCACACNTTTGTAGTGTATTGGTCTTTTGTAGAGGTTTTTCATTGCCAGCAAAAATCTTGCCTAGGGCAGCAAATTGGTCAGAACCAGCCCTGGTGTCATCCCCACTGTGGGGATGACACCAGGGCTGGTTCTGACCAATTTGCTGCCCTAGGCAAGATTTTTGCTGGCAATGAAAAACCTCTACAAAAGACCAATACACTACAAAAAGAGAAACGTATTGACATGGTGGACAGCTTATATAAAAAGGCTTCAAATGTATTTAGTATTGATGAACATGTTTTAATTGGGGGGTGGACTTCACATCCTCTAAGGGGGTCCGGGGGTGTCCCCCCGGGAAGATTATTTTTAACATTTTTAAGTAAAATACTTCAATCTGGTGCACTTTGAGCGCCCAATTACTAGAGACTGATCTAGGGGATGCAACTCTAAACACCCATGTGAAAAAGATCGGTTTGTATGTGAACATATCCAATAACCTACCATAGCCAATAACAAATAAATGTAGGCTAACTTGTTTTATTTTTGTGGTTCATTCATATCTTATTTTATCAGTTAAAATTTATTTATTTATGCATATTTTTAAATCTCTCCAGTTTTAAACAATATTTTTGGTTTACTGTCCTATAGTAGACATTGGAATGATTTACCGGTGCACCCCCTCTCTCTATCTCTCTCTCTCTCTCTCTATCTATCTATCTCTCTCTCTCTCACTTTGGCTGTGAGCTGCGGGAGCCTGATAAGCCAACACCCCCCACTTTCATCACTTACAGCGCCCATCGTACAAGGCAAATGGAAAATGTAACCGGGGTGAAAAGGGTGTTATCTTTACTTAATTATGAATGTTGTTACATCAACGCTGAAAATTCGTTTTTCTTTTGTATTATATTTGCATTTAATCTTGTGGAAGTGCAGATCCCCTGTCCTCCACCAGGGCTCAGCACCCCTACTTCCCACGGCCCTGAATGCAATTTCTCCATAGGATTTTGGAAAGTCGGATAATCTCCACATGTCTACCCTACTTTTATAATTTTTCAAATCATAAATCTATCGATCATAAATCTATCGATTAGGGTTTTCCGTCACTGTGGCACTCTATTGTCAGGAATGTTAGCCTGATATCAAATAGTGGATTCTACTGCAGCAGACTGTTGCACGTCTGCACAGTGTTATATGTTCACAGCTCAGTGTCAGTAGATACTGTGCTGCGTTTAAATCCCTGGCGGCGCCCCTGAATGTAGGCCTACTATACTTAAGGCGAGACACTACAGGTGAACACAGTCAAATGTGTATCTAATAACGTCATCAAAATCGCCACATTGATATGCAAATTAGGCGTTAACTAGGCCTAATTAAAATGCGCTAATCTGCATGCGGTTACCAAGGCATTGCAGGTGAAAAGGATCAAACAAAATCACCTCACAACTTCCCCAGATAGTTACTNTGTGTGCCTACACACACTCTCCGCCTCATTCTGTTTTCATTTACACGTTCGTTATCTGATCAGCTTCAATCTTGTAGGCTACTCACTTCGTTTCTTGTAGCCCTCGAAAGGGTTTTGGAGGTTGATCCCTCGGTGAACGTGAGTTGAATGGCTTTCTTGTCCGCAGCAGCAGAAAGCATTTTCGAATGTTTGAATGAATCAAAGTGGGTCGCCACCGTCGATTTTCTCTTATGCTCCAACACACAGTTGCACGGGGTGCAGAATAGTTTCCCCCCACTTTTTTCCCCGGTCTTTAGTAGAAATGTTTGTTGGTAAATGAGCTCTATACAGTGTTGTTTACATTCTGTGATGCGCGAGCTGATGACGTCACGTCAAGACGAGTTAACTTTTTTTTTCTTCTCAACTTTGTGTGGAAAAATGCGGGGATTATGCGGCCTTTTGATAAATATGCAGCCTTTTAAAAATCTGCGCCATTTTGCTGATTATGCGGTAAATTCTGCGATCGCAGAATTGCGTTTTTCTGGAGGGTCTAACTATTCACATCTTACACTGCATTGTAACTAGGGCTGCTCAATTAATCGTATTTTAAAATCGTATTTTAAAATCGTATTTTAATCGCGATTACGATTATGGCTTGCAACGATTACGAAAACAATGTAATCGAAATAAAACGATTATTTTTGTATTCATTTTTTTTCATTTTTTTTGGGGGATTTTTCAGTTGAATTATACTTAAAGTTCAGGGTAATCAACTGTTAAAAACATACTGTTCAAATGTTTTTTCTCCAATAAATTGATGTTTTCAAAGTCAATGAATAAATCGCATTTAATAATCGCAATTACAATTATTGACCCAAATAATCGAGATCATGATTGTTGCCATAATCGAGCAGCCCTAATTGTAACTTTTATTCATGTATTCATTTTTTATTATCTTTGCTTTTTAATGTTTCAAATGTGTTTAATGTCTTTCATTTTTGTAAAGCACTTTGAATTGCCTTGTATTGAAAAGTACTATATAAATAAACTTGCCTTGCATTGCATTATTATTGCATGATACAACCAGACCGATACCTAACTCTATCAACCAAACATGAATGGTAAACATAAGGCTGAAATGCTGTAGATGGCGATGTCATTTCAACTTGAAGTTGGGTCTGATCTGCAGCTCCACCTCAGAAGATTTGCTCCACTGCTCCACCATGTCTCTGGGCAGCAAGATTGGGATTTATGACCCGTAGAAACATCGCTATTCCACCTTAGTAATTCCACCTGAGCACGGAGAGGGGCAGATGACAGTCAGTCCTTCAATCACTGCATGGATTCCCCCTCAGCAAATCTCAGAGTGGACGCCACAGCCTTCCCTCCATCATCTTTCATAATGACACACACACACCACGTCACTCCGTCTATCACCTTTTGAGACATGTGTGATGTACGTGCAGCCACACTCAGCTCACCCAGCAGACCCAATCCTATTAACGACAGGAGCTCATTGGTTCTTAACCCCTTTAACCCCGCTGTAGCCTTCACTCTGCGCGTCATCTCCTGCTCCATCACTCAGGAGGACAAGTGTTGCTCTCCATTACTGAAACCCAGTCAGTCTTATTCACCGTTCAACACCAGGGCTTACTGTGTCTGCGTTAAGATGTTGTGTTAATACTTCCTGTAGACAGTAATGACTTCCTGCTAGAGGCAACACCCAATGACGATGTGTAACTGTATATAAATAGTCTTGGGGACAATGTGTGACTCTAATATTAAAGCCAAATATTTGACTTTTACAAACAACATGATTTTTGTGTAAATGTATAAATACAATGCACATGAATTATATGCATATTATCATTGGATGTGAGGTTACTTGTAAATAGATCATGTGATTCCTTATTTGATTTACCTAAATGTTACATGTCAATGTGTTATATAAAAAAAGTGAAATGTGCATAAGATACATATGACAAATCCTTTAATGAAGCTTAAGAGATAAGTCTATTAATCGATTAACTAGTTGACAGAAAGTTAACTGGAAACTTTATTTGTTATTGTTCATAGTTTGAGTGATTTTTCAAGATATTAGATATTTCTGTGTTCCTAGCTTCTTAAATGTGAATATTGGCTGCTGTTCTTTGTTGTATATCATTGGATTGGATTTGAAATGTTGGTCAAACAATAAAGTGACTTACAGAGGTGAACCTGGATTTAGATAAAAAATCCATTCTATGTATTTGTCTATTCTATTTTTGGACAATTTATAGAGAATTGAAAAGTAATTAATCCAAAAAAGGTATTGGCAGATTAGTCAGTGAACATAACCAGTAGTTAGAGCCCTGGTTTACAGTAGAACTCTGAACAACCCACAATAGATCCAGAAATAAAGGACAATATATGGTAGAGGAACCACGCAGCATGATTTCTGCTCAGGTGGGGTTATCCACAGCAGTAGTGCCCTTTCTATTCCTCGTCCCTGTTGAGAGAGAGAGAAACTATCCACTGGGGATTCCACCCACATCTCTCTGATAAGGAACACACACTCCGATAACACCTTCCCTTCATTAAATATGACACAAAATCTCCCTTCTCCTAATCAACCGTGGTCCAGGACAGCCGCGCTGCTCAAAGTTTCCAACCCCCTTCCAGGTAGAAATTCCCAAAAGACGAAAATCTCCTTTTTGAGGATCTGAGGCGACGGAGCAGCGCTGTGAAGTGAAGGTCTGCTCATTTCTTTGAGAGAGGCTAGCCATCGAGATAAGACTGTTATCAGATTGACGAGGGGAGATGAGGGGCAGGGCGAAGGCGGAGGGGTACGATCCCCCAAAATACCTCCATTGATGCTACCAACGATTTCAAGACTCATTTTGGGAGAGGAATTATTTGAAAGTTGTCACATCGGAGGAAAGATACAGTACGTAGAGTAATTAGAAGAGGGGAAACTTCAGAAGGGATTAGTGGAGAACTTAATCACATATTTCTATAGAAAAGCATTTGGAGAAGGGCTGTTCATTTTAAGGAAAGTATAGGGTTAACTAAGGGTTAAGGGCTTTCTAAGAAGTCTATTCTTACTTTTTTAGCAATATCACAGAAACTAAGCCGTAAAAACACAAATAGTTTCCAATTATTTTTAAAATGTAAGGTCATCTTATAGACTGAAATAATTGCAGATATGCAGATAAAGAGAGCCAGCTAACATTCATCCTTGCTGGCAGAACAGGTCGCTGTGTTTGGAAAGAGAGACTCGTGGGAAATTTATTCCGCACCTTCCTCCCCGACCAGCTGTTAGGCGTCCACAGCTCCACGGGAGAAATGCTGAGCTCTATGACTGTGTGCCACCGTTTCTTCTTCCTATCTCTCTCTAACACACATACACTCTTTTATACCATGCATGCTGGGAGTGGGACCACAGTATAAAGTGACAAAAAAGGTGACATGTTAGAGACGTGCAGTAATTGGTAGACACGGCTGGATCCCTCCACACAGGAGACACCCAAGGTGACACCGGGAGCGTTTGTTTCTTTAACAAGTGAGGCTGTGAACAGAAACATACCTCAATGTGCCTTAGGGGTATCCATCACCATCTATAGGTGGATGTAGTAAATATCATAAATCTCTCAATGGTGGGCCTACAAAGACACACCGTGTGGAAATCGAGGTCTCCTGGTGCGACTTGATGGATTGCTTTGAATTCTTCGGCCCCAGGGTGGGAACGCATGGGCCAGCTGCAGAGAGCCGGCATCAGACAGTGGAGCCTTTTTGTTTTTGACATGCACACATAATGCTGCAGGAACATAAAGAAATAAAACACCCACACACACAGACATGTACAAATACACAGACACAAATTAAACCACCCACGGGCATCCAAAAAACACATGCAGGCATTTTAACACAAACCACCCACCCACTGTTCATATTCTCTACTCCCAAGACACACACACACACACACACACACACACACACACACACACACACACACACACACACACACACACACACACACACACACACACACACACACACACACACACACACACACACACACACACACACACACACACACTTTCAGTTTGTTGTCTGCAGAGGATGAGGTCAGCAGTCTGCTTTTGCTTATTAACACTCGCTTTGTAGACTGATTCCATTCATCACGCTGCTCTCCTGTTGTTTAATCAACGTCTCAGTCCTGGAGCTCAAAGTCAAGACGACGACCTCTGTCTCCTCTGACGCATGATGGCGGGTGATAAATGGACCATGAACTCAGTGTGGTTTCACACATGACGACATGAAGGGTCTGTTCTTTTTGGAAGACTTTACACACAGTTCAAGTTGTCCAAAAACCTCATCAAATACTAGTTTTAGACATCACAACTTTTGGCAACATGCACTTTTTGTTGTGCAGAAATGCAGAAAGTTTTAAACAACATTGTGGGACAGCCCACTCAGCTACATTTGATAGCTCAAAAAGTAAATCTGTAAAAGAAGTAAGCCAAAAACATAGTTGAAATCTGAGTCTAGTCCTTTAAGTGTCTCGTAAAATAAAAATACGAGTCTCACAAAAATGTACTGTGAACACAAGCTATAAAACAAAAGGTGGCTTAACACACACAAAGTCGCTTTTCTTTGGCAACTAGTTTCTTTGCTAAAATTATAAGTGCTTTCCAATTGCCATTAAACTATTTAATTGTTCGTCCTATTAAATCATGGCAGCAAAATAACTAGGAAGTCCTATTGCCCTCGGTGGCATTTTGCAGTTTGCAACCCAGTATGCTTTTCTGGACATTATGACCCATAATCCTCAGCAGAGTAAATGATAGTCAGGAAAGTGTTTTGCTTTGGTGAGAACAAAACAAAACATCTTAAAAAAGAGAGACCTGGTGATCTTTTTAACAACTGACATCTTATAATATAGACTACCTTTCCTAATGCATATAAAAATGGATGTTAAAAAGTCAAATGGATCGAAAACTGTATACCTAAACATCTGGGTTAAAATTCCAGTCCAATCCGATAAGACTAGCACACAATTGAACACAAGGTATGGTGTTTTATAGAGAGTAAAAACAAATGCTTAAAAGGTTGTAATGTTCCTCTGAAAAGAAGTCCCTTAATGTCATTCTGCAGCGATACACGACTTCTGTCTGTCATCACTTCTCTTTACTTGCAAAAACAAGCCTGCCCATGAACGGAAGGACATCAACTTTTTGTTTTTGTTTACTCTTCATGGCTCATCCCGAGTTTAAAGGTCCCCTATTATACTGTTTTTCATCAATATATTATAGGTCTCAGATATATACAAAACATGTCTCTGAAGTGTTTGGCTCCAAATACCAAACAGATAATGAGTTGTAGCATCCCATAATCCCCTCTGTTTCAGCCCTGTTTCAAAAGTGCTGATTCTCTGTCTGTTACTTTAGATGAAAATAAGGAGCCACGCCCCTCTGAAAGATATCTGGTTCAAAAGAACACAATGGTGCTCTAGGAGGAGATTCAGGTGATAAGGTGGTGGGGGGTAATTGGCTAATGGTTACACAAGCCAAAAAATCGTTATGACATCATAAAGTGGCCAAAATCTGATGGGCTCATTTTCAGACAGGTTTTTTTTATAAATGGATCAGGACAAAAAGTGAGCGAATTTTTTTTCCTGAAACTTTCAGAATCTCTTGACACAGAGGGGACACATGTTGATGTATAAAATACATGAAAAAGTGGATTTTGCATAATAATAGGTGACCTTTAAAGTAAAGAAGTCGTACTAAACCATCTCAATCTGAAGTCACTGTCATGGCGGCCTGGAGTTTGGCCCGCCCTCTCCGCTGCAAGGTTCCTTCAGTGTGACATCACACGACAATGTGACGGAAATCTGTGCTGATGGAAAGCGGATTGCCACCCATAGACCGCTTTATTCCCTCCATTAAATCTGGATAATCCCATATGCTTAGCTCACCGCCACCGCCTCTCCTTTGGCCCCCCCAAAACCTTTCCCTTGCAAATTAATCAGTTCATAATCTCCGCCTTGCATCTAAACACTCGATGGAGTCAGAGACGAGCTACCGGTGCAGCGAGGAAGAGACCCCGGTTCTCCTGATTTCAGGATGCTGACTCGTTTGTTCAGACAATGCTGACACACACATAAACATGGAGCACAACATCCCAGAGCGCACATATACTGTATAATGCATTAGACACCAGCACTAGATAGTCATCTTGGGTAACAGGGTCTGTCACATTATGACATTTTCGAGAGCATTAACAGCCTCCTGAGGGGCCGTCATTACGCAATGACAACAAAGACATGAGCTCAGGACAAAACATTTTGACTTTAGAGATAAATGGAGAAACATAAATACTCTGTGGGAAATGAAAATCAGCTGAACAAGGATCCAGTAAACAAAAACTCTGTCAGTCAAGGCCGAACTGACAGGACGCACCGTTCAGAGAACAACACTCAGACTAAATAAAGTCTGAAACGTAGCTGCTGGGCGGAGTATCATCTGTCTATACCCTTAATGTAAGGCGCCATCATGTCACACCCTTTAACACAGCAACATCTCACATCCCCCAAACACCACCTGACAGCAGGACACAATATTTTCAATTATTTATCATGCTACCATGGAGGCTGATGGGATGGCAGGGTCAGGAGGAAAGAGAGGAAGGAGGAGACGGATGCAAGGAGGTAAAGAGGTTCAAGATAAACAATTGTAAAAAAGAGGAGGGCAGCTTGCAATCACCGTGGTTTAAGACAATCAAATGGGCGGATTACAAAATGTGAAGAGGAGGAGGAGAGAGGCTGAGAGGGAGGGACGGGAACATAAAACAACAACACAGAGGTCGGACAGAGAGGGCAAGCGGGCGCGAAGGGTCGGCAGAGGATTTGATATATGGACAGTTGTGAAAGAGGGCAGTGAAGCATCCTTGTGCACACACACACAAATAAACACACTCACACACCAGATGGGCCTCGAGGGATTAAAGCGAGGTTATTCGTCCTCACTGAGCTCCGCACAGAGCGGGCAGATCTAAACCGAAAGCTCCTTTTTCATTCAAAGCAACCAGTCTGATTTTTTTTTTCTGGGAGGGGATTTTCTTTTTTTAGTGTCAAACAGCCAACTCCAAAAATACAATGCCTCAATAAAGCTATGGAAAGTCCTGCTACTAAGCTTAGACCACTCAAGTGCACACAGGCACGTTTTTGTTGTTCTTTCAACCCCACCCTGACCCACACAAAATTAAATGAAAACTGAAATATTCATCGTGAACGCTGTTTTCTTCTCTGCTTGCACCGTTAAATCAGTTTAAGTGCAGCTCTCCCGCAGGAGATTATGTGAAATAATAAATGTATTTTCCGTGCCCTGGTGAGGTCATATCTATTAAATAACTCCTATTACCGATGTCTTTGACTCTGTTATTTGCAGGCCAGAGCCTTGCAGAATAACACGGACGAGGCTGAGAGAAAGAAAAACATCACATTACCTGTTGAGAAGGCACAGCAGACGCAGCAATCATGGCAGCAGCAAATGGGGGAAAACAGAGAAAAAGAAGCACAGGTTAGCATTTTGTTGCATACTAAAAAAAAGTGGAACTTGAATACAAAATTGCACATTTCCATTTCTGCAGAGATGCATTGTGGCACCACTGAACGGCACAAAAAACATTCGGAAGTAATTATTGGATATTTCATGAGTTCAATTCATACAGAGGTATAAATTAAAAAGGGGCACAGCCGATTTGTTGATATAGCATTAATCAGCGTGTCATTGATCGTTCAGCCCTCGCGAGGTCTTTTGTTTTGTCATTAGCTGCTTGAGAGTTACGGTGGTGTGAAATCATATTGACATGGATTAATATAGCAGCTTTTTTATTTTCATACAGCGAAGTTGAAATATGAAACACGCTTATTTCTCCTTTTTCTTTCATTAAAGGACTTTCTGTCTACAGATTTTTCATTATTCTTCTAAATGAATATGTATTATTACTTTTAATTCAAAGTTAATTCAACATACACACAGTTTATTAGCTCGAAATGCATACACCCATTTCTCTACTATTAAGAGATTCAAACACAATTGCTAAACAACAGCAATTTCATGTAGTTTCCTATTCATCTGACTTTGTTTGACCTTCATTCCCTTTCAATCTCTATCGAACACCAACATTAGCATACAAGAGCTTTTTGTGTCAATATCTCGCCTTTTAAACACATCGGTCAAGCAGAGGTGTTTGTAAAGTAACACAGGCTCGCATCAAAAGTAAATAACCAAAAGATGATGGCAGGATGCTCTAAAAGCCTCTACACTAATGTGCTGCTTACTTTAAGGAGAAACGCAGGTGGGCGTAATTGGATACAAGCAGACGCTCAAAATTAGGACAAGATTTATTTAAAAGACATGTGATTGCGCACTAAGGCATACATGTGTATTGATTAAACAAAAACATGGGAAATACATCGAGCTAGGTTTTCTGTGGATGTTTGTTTGTGCTGGATTTCAGAGCCTGAAGACGGACCTGGTGGGGGGTAAACATGCATGAGTACCCTTATCTCTTCTACTCCGCTGCCCTACGTTACTACCTAAAATACAAGCGATGTCACAAAGCTCAAGCCTCTGCCATGTGAGCACCATCAAACTAAACAGAGCTATACGCTAAATAGCATATTGTCTTTGATTGCCACGTTTTAAATATCTCTCTCTTCTACTCTGTCATTTGAGACTGATTTGACTGGAGGTAAACAGAGTGGGATGCAAGCCTTTTGAATCATAGAAGTAGACATCTTTAAAAATGTACTAAATGTGAAGCATTAAAGCGGTATATGAAAGCAAAATGCTGCCTGCTGATAACACAACTCTTTTATTTGTTTTACTTCCTCTAACAAAAGGAAGTAGTAACAATGAAGATGTCTCTGTAACCTTTCAACAGCTATTGCTTAAGGGTGCCGCTTTAAAAGAAAAAGCATAGATAATGGGAAGATTCCAGTAGATGTTTGTTTTATGCAATGACTCAAAAAGTGTGTTAATTCCCAGCCCACTTATTTTCCCTCGAAATAGATACATGTAAAGCCGTCACTGTGATGGGGTGCAAGGGTGGGAGTTTACGCACAATAAACAAGCTCTTTTTGAATTGGCTTAATCTCATTTGGCCTACTAATACGCAACACACCAGCCTTTAAAACCAAGTGATACAGAAACGCTGAGCCTCTATTGAAAATACATCGACAGATTATTTTTTTGATTCAATTGAAATAAGAAAATCCGCACTTCCTGTTGTTTCACTGACTCATGCCTCTGCCCCCGGGCCTCGGTTTACCTCAGCTAAACTCTTGATTATCGACAAAGGGACACGTCCAAATCAGTTCCAGTGACAGAAGCTATGAGTAAAGGGTCTTGTGTAAAAAGCCTCATGCCTGTCACAAATGTTTTATCATCTCATTGACTGTAACGGCCGCAGCAGCACTTATCGTTTTGGCGAATCTTTGACGTTGTCTGGAACATAAAAGATTCAGATGAAAGCCAGTCAGCGTGTGCAGATGTGATTGACACATGAGGCTGAGCAGCTTGTGTGGTTTCTTACTGATGCATAAACCAGACTCGGGAAAGGCTGTCCAAACACGCCTCCGACAATATCTAGGTTTTTCTTCACAGCGAGAGCAGGGAGGGTTGAAGCTGATAATAGGCCTGTCATCTCAGATCTGGTAAATTGCAGCTAGTCCTCTTTTGGTGTAGAAAGAGGAGATAAACACAGCTCCAAAACGTGACACTGCATCTGCTTCCTGTCCTTCTGGCTATGAAGCGTAAACCTTCTCAAGTTGTCGGAGATGGTTAGTGTCTTTCATTAGACAAAGACTTTCAACAAAAGGCACTAAAAAAGCTGTGAAAATAACTGCGAAACCTAAATGTTCCCAAACCGGAGACTTCAATGATGCTGGAGGATTTTCGAGCTCAACTTTATCTGCGTTCGCCATTTGGACAGTTCCTCAAATTACTGACTAAATTTGAACGCATCCCTGTGACCAGCTCTCATAGTATGCCTCTCGTCCAATGAAATGACTTGCGTTGACGCGTTGAACCCAATGTGAGCAAATTACTCTGAATGCTGCGACGCAGCACCTGAGATTACTTCCAAGAAGTTGTTCACGTTCTCAATTTTTTACGTTTAACGTTATATTTGTTCGGTACACTTCGGTACACACGTGTAGCGAACCGAAGGGCCCGTACCGAATAATTTCGGTACACCCCTAGTTTACACCAAAAAGATCTGGAACTAGAACTTTTTTTTGCTAACCTTTTCACCCCTTTTCAGACTTTCCTGGGGAGAAAAAGGTTCCAATTTCTGATTGGCTGGGCGAATTGCAAACCACGCCCCGTAAAACTCTGATAGGTTTTTGTGAAGCCGCCATTTTATTTGCTCGCATTAGCATTATTAGCATTAGCCCCGCGCACCAACGGAGAGAGACTAAGTTATGGCAACACAAAAGAAAACATGGGAGCGGTGGAGATGAGGAGGTGTCGGCGTTCTGGCGATTTACTCGGAAGGCTTCAGTAGAAGCTGCTGGGAGTCAGCAGCTTCTACTGAAGCCAGTCCCCAACTCCGGGGATTCAGGGACTTATTCCGGTGTGAACGCGATTTACTAGATAGTTCCAGGAAATAAAAGTTCCGGGAACTATTCCTGGGAAAAGTACTTGGTGTGAAAGCCCCTAATGAGAGAAACCTTTGACAATATATATAATATATTAAAATGTCCATCTGATCATGCATCTCACAAAGCAACCAGCAACCAGCACCGACACGAGAAAGGAACTGAACAAAATCCTTTGCATCAGTCTTCTATTTAATTAGAAATGAGGTAAATGAAATATGATATTTTATATGAAATTACTTGGCATCTGGACTTTATAAAACACAATATCACCAAAATATAAAAATTCTGAAATCATCTAAATTCCGTATTGGTGTACTTAAGGGTAATCTATATTCAGCAGACGGTTAACTTAACTAAGCATTAAGATTTTAAACGAGTCAAAGAGAACAAAATCACTGCCATGTTTGGAGCTCAATAAGGAACATGTTTTATCTTTTTCAGTAAATCCTAACAAAACCCAAAGCATACAAACAAAAATGTATTTCGAACAGCAACAAAAACAGGCTGGTTCAACAAACAATATCTGTTCCCTGTCCATCCTTCTGGATATTTACACAAACCAAACCCTGTCATCAAACAGAGGAAAGTAAAAGAGAGCAGAATGGAGTCCAGCATCATGTGCAAGAAGGGTACCAACAGAAAACCATTCTGCATGCTGAGGCTCAGAGGAGGATTTCTTCACGCTCTGTTTCTCGTCCGAGTGTGTGAGTGTGTGAGCGTGTGCGGCACATGTGGGTCCCAGCTTCTTTCATGTATGCTTGTGGTTAGATCGATGTGTGCTGTGTACATCTGAGCCCTCAGGAGCAGCATGCATGATGCTCCTCACAGCGAGAGGTGACTCAACAAAACTCAAACTAGAGCAACTCAGAAAAATAGCTTTATCCACTCAACAGATATGCAGCGCTAGTACAAAGTCTACTTTCTGTTTTGGAATAACATGGACATCATTTCATCTCACATATGAAACAGAAAGAAGTCAAGTGGCCCGATTTGTAGATATTATTGCCGACTAACAGATGTTCATATTCCACTCACAAGGGAAATCTTTCCTAAACTTATCTCAACTTTAAGTGAGAGTCGATTGCACAAACCTAAAATGCCAATAAGTAGAAGAAAAGAGAATAAATGTTGCACATAGACCCAACAACACACTTACACACACCAACTAGCCTATTAACAACCCAAATAAGCTAATGCGGGCCAGCTAAATAATGAGTTTCTGAGTGAGCACCTTTATAGAAAGGACTGTAATTGATCCTATGAGGCCATTAGGGGGTTTATGTGAGACTAGAAAAGGAAAGCTAAAGCCATTTCGCCGGCAGGCTGCAGCTACTTTAATCTACCTCCATCAATAACCTGCGCTAAGGACACACAGCGGGATTCAAACAGATGCATGGTCAGAGCCCGGTATTAGAGCAGAGCCTTAGCCTGCACCCGAGTGTTTTCACAAAGGTCCAGCGCGTGACCTTTTTAGCAAATCGAGGATGACAACACCGACAGAGGAAAATAAATGAGTGTAAGATTTTGTGTTCTGAGGCAAAAGTTCAGGAAGAGTAGAAAAGTTGGACACATATATTTAGTTTTGCAAGATTTACTCATACCAACATACCGTAATTAGGCTTGGCAGGTTATCAGCTGTATATACAGTAGATATTCTGATACAACACTACATATTAAACTTTGGGTATTGTGATAATACTGTCTTTACTTGGTTTTAAAGGCTGAGTTATATTAAAGTGATGCCATTTCTTTTTACTCAACAGACTTTTCTAGCCGTTTTATTATATGACTTTACGCGCTTAGTCATTAAATCCACGTAATTTTGATTATTTATCAAAAATCGTATTGTGTTATTTTGTAATTATTTTGTGAAAGCACCAATAGTCAACCCTACATTATAATCGCAATATCAAAATGGGTATTTAGTGGGCAATATCCATAGCCCGGCACTAACACAATGTCTTCTGCTTTGTTCTCCATATTATTTTTCGTAAAAGATAGCGTACACATTTTAAACCCTGAAACAAGCAAATCCTCAGCCATTACAAGTTCTGAATTGTTACAATAAAAGCACCATCTCAATGGATGACAGAAGAAACACAAGGCTCTGGCTGAATTAGACTAGTCAGCCCAAAGATCGTTAAAGTGTAATCTCGTCTAATCTCATCTGTGTGAATATTCAGAGATTCTGAAAAAAGTCAGAGAAGTAAAAATCGAACCAATGAGATGAGTGATTTATTTTCCAGACGCCTAAGTCCTAAGAATCAGCTCATGGCCCTCCGCTGAGATATACAGTTTCACTGACTGATACAGTCCAGAGTTCCTTGCCAGGTTCTCTCCATTCTAACCTCAGCATCCCGTCCTCTTGCGGCCATAAAACATCCGTCCTCAGCCAAGAAGAGAGTTATCGATATTCGAGTCAATCCATCCGCCTCAGCGAACTCCCTCCAAACGCAGGAAACCAACCATGTCAGCCCATTGCAGATGGAGCAAGAGGCCATAAAGTCAATACCGTATCCATCAGCTAAATAGGCTGCCAGGATCATGATTGTTTACGGTGGGGTGGAGATAGCGTGTGAATGTACGTCAGTCTGCTTCAGTATAGCTGAAAAAGTCTCCGAGTTGAGAAAAAAACCCAAGTAGGAGTCAATTCGCTGTGCAGGGACAATAACGATAATGCTCTTCAGAGGGACAGCCTTACAACTTCACGGGTCATCACTTCGGCTCGTGGCTGGCAAAGGATGAATAGGGAAAGACCTCCACAGTATGCTCCAGCTCACTTCCATTACCAAAAATAGTTCATTCAAAGCTGTGGGAGGGGAATAAATCCTCTGAGTACCCTAGAAAAAATGAAAAAAATCTGTGCGAAGGGTAATCATCTTCATTTTAGATGGTAACCTCCGAATGGCCCTCTCTCCTCCTCCATATCCCAGTTAGATCCGACACCTCTAACCCTCCACCTCAGCAGCGTCTCCAGCTGACAGGCCAGCTCTCCAGAGAGGAGACCCTGAGGAAGAGATGGCAGCCGTGTGACAGAGTGAGTGGCAGAGTGGAAAGCTATATCTATCCTCTGCCAGGAGGCTGCTCAAAAAAGCATGCACACTTCGTACTGAGGCAAAACTGTCAAATCGCATTTTCACTCAGAACGAGGGAGAGAAATAGATTACCGGTACATTTGTTTTATTTGTGATGCACTAATGGCCCTGCACATACTGTACTGATTTCAGAGCAGAAGGTCTCCCACCGTGAAACGCCCTTGGAGCATCTTAGCATTCAATACCTCGCTCAAAGGAAGTTCAGCAGATTGTGAGTAGCACTGATGTAATAACAGACAGTGATTGTACCGGCAACCTTCCTCCAGCTATCCACCTCTTTACCTCCTGGGATATTTGCTAACACAGACACAGAGCTTTTCTATTTCTATAAAACATCTTTCTATTGTTTATCATCTGTTTGTTAGTGTCTTTTACCAACGCACATTGAGATGTATTGTTCTAGCTCTGTGATAATCCAACACCATAGCAACACTGTCAACACAAGGTCAACAGTAACTTTGAATTCTTAAGACTATTACAATTAATCGACTAAAATCTGCCACATATGTATCCATTACATCATTTGAACACCAGAGGGTACTGACACGTGTGTTAGAGTTTTGGGGAGCCACACCAAGTTTGTTTGTGTAAAGAAAACAGAAAAACAAGATTAAAGAATATCAGATATTATAACTCTCAAAAATGACAATTAGCGTGGTAAGTCTAGAGTCTGTCTGGCTATAATTGAAGCACTATTTCTAAACCAGCTACTTGGTATAATATAAAAGAAAACACTCAAATCTGGCCAAAATAATGCCACTTGGTAACTAGGCTGCCTTGGGCAATGCAACCGCCTTGTGTCTTAATTATCCCAGGCACTGATCCGAATAGTTCTGTGCGCATTCATTCACACACAAACACCACTTTTCCAATCCAGCCCATATGCTCCCTCTGTAAACAAACAATCTGCCACCACGGACACAAAATGACCCTCGACCATCGCCTCCTTTATGCTCTAAACGCTGCTGGATGAGAGGAAGGTCTTCAGCTGATGGAGAGCAGGGCTCCCACTGTCTTTTCTGACTCATCGCAGGGAGTCATATGACCAGCTGCAACATGCCGTTTCACATTCCACGCTGAACAGATGACTAGCTGTCCTTACACACACACATACACACACACACACATTACTGTACGTCTCATTTTCAGTCGCCACAAGCATAAGTTCCATCCTACAATGAGAAAGGCTTTTCGTCAGATCGGCTTTTTGTTGGTCACATTTTTCTGCTATTCAGCTGCTGTAGGAAATAAAAGGTTATTATAAACAGATGAGACTGTTTGCTAAATTATTTCCACATTAGTTCGAAGTCTCAGTCATGAGTAATGCTTTGTGGAGGATGTAACCACAGTGGGTCTGGTTGCTACTTGGCAGTAACATTAGTGAATTTGTAATAGTGATACTGGGAATAGTTCAACATTTTGGGTAATTCACTTGTTTGCTTTCTGTTGGAGAGCTAGATGAGAAAGGTCATCCTCATTCTCTGTAAATCTGTAAGTTAAATATGAAGTTACAGCTGGTTAACGTAGCTTAGCTGGAGAGGGCTTAAACAGCAAATCTGTGGCGGAAAATGTAAGGCGGGGCCTCTCATATGTAAGCAAGCATACTCGCGATTGAGAAAAACCCAGAGTTACGGATGGACTGAAAAACTGATCAGGCAGAGGAAGAAAAATACACAAACAAACTCATGCTCATTCAAATATATACAAATCTAAATTCAAATGTATAAAGCAGGCTATCTCTCTTTGTCTGATAGAACAATACATGCACAGACCTCCATTCACACCAAACTTTTGGATCATTAAAGACATCACGCGTGGGCCCTGAGGTGAAGAGGTGGGAGGGTCAGAGGTCAGCCTCATGTCCCTTGAGGGAACAGAATAACCATCTCTGTGCAAACCACACTGACAGCATGACATATTGCTTTACTTTGACCTCTTCCACATTGTTACTTTGCTCCAGGTATTATAGAAACTTTGAAAGTCTGAGTGTTTGATGAGGCTACAAACTTGGCAAAGGCCTTGATACAAGCTATTCACTGCAAGGCTATTGTACTGGATTGCATTATATTGAACAGTTATATGTGTTTGTGTGTCTGGAAGCAGAGCCTGCTAGCACACAAAAATAGACCAGCATGAATCAACTTGAGACTGGAATGAGCTTTTCTTTGGTTTGTTTAGAAGTGTGTGCCAACGTTTTAAAGAAATCTCTGCTGACCTTATCTCTCCCCTTAAATATCTGATCCAGAATAAAATCCAGTCAAAACAAGCTTCGGGCGTAGAGTTTTCGTACTTAGATTGTCTGCAACATTAATTATTTGTTTGCCCGCTTGGATAAAAGCCTTAAAAGGTCAGCTATTATGCAAAAGTATTTTATACATCAACATGTGTCCCCTCTGTGTAAAGAGATTCTGAAAGTTTCAGGAAAAAAGATTTGCTCACTTTTTGTCCTGATCCATTTATATAAAAACCTGTCTTCATTGACATGTTACAATCTTTCAGGGAACACCCTCTAATAAGCTCACTAAACAAATATCAGTTCACAGAAATCTTATTTAATTTTTACAAGTGGCATGTTTGTATTGAACAGGTTATTTAACAGTGGAATAAAACTATTTTAGACTATTGGAAAGCACGGAAAATGTGTGTGCATCAAGAATAAATATTAAGATGACATAAACATGAAGTCATGAACACTAACCCAGACATTAGTTGTCTAATTGAAACTAGCTAAGACACTTGTAGCCAGTCTCTGCAGTCCCCTTATTCCACAATAAGGGGAGTGTCAACACAGACACCCGTCAACCCGCACTCTGCTGTTCCTCAGCGCCGCCGCTCCCCCCCCCCTCCCGCTGAAATTATGAATGAAAAGCGTATAGTAATCATAGATAACACGGCAGGGTCCGTGACAGTTTGTTTTCATCTAATTTCAAATAAACATAGTTTTGGTTTTTAGAATATTAAACTTGTTTCGCCAAATTCAGATGATAAATACAACTGTTAAGCTTGTAAAGGCATAATTACAAGCGGTAACTTAACGTCACAGCAGGCATAACAACAGCCGGTGTTTCTTCTGAGTGTTTCCCCGGAAAACAAACACAATACACACAAACGCGTCACAGATTATTTTGCGGTATTTGGCTGCCGAACGAAATCATGTACGCAGCTTGCGACGTAACTAGGGGCCGCCATTTGCCCATCCCTGATCTAAAGTAACAGACAGAGAATCAGCACTTTTGAAACAGGGCTGAAACAGAGGGGATTATGGGATGCTGCAATGGTTTGGTATTTGGAGCCAAACACTTCAGAGACATGTTTTATATATTTCTGAGACCTATAATATATTGATGAAAAACAGTATCATAGGGGACCTTTAAGGGCATATTGGAAGTCTCCATCACAATGTTTTCCTTCATGACAAAAGCAGTGATTAGCCCTGTATGACCTTTAACCAGCTTACTTGTCCTTTGCTAACAGGTTAGACGGCTGCGACAGGATAATAGCTGCTTAGCTGTCAGTGTCAAATGATCTGTCCCTCTAAAAGGTGACGGGCAGCTCATGGGATGCCTCAAGGACACAGACAGCTCCAGCTATGAGGTTGGCCCTTAACAAGAGCATGATATAAATGATAATGATTACCTCAGGAGATGTTGCACTGTGTGGCCTCAGACTTTCCCGAAGGAAGCAAATCTGTAGCTATATGTCAGTAATCTGAACCTCAGGGGAGGACGCAGCCCATTTATTCCAATAAGCAACCTGCGAACTAGAGTTAGCGTTTGTTTATCTTTCATTCGGGCTTGGCTCCTCACTGAAGGGCCCTCGAAGTAAATGGTATGTTTTGCCGGTCCAACATAGACCAATGAGCCATAAGATATTTGTCAGTCTTTCCAGTCTGTGACACTGGGATGTAAAGTAGAGATAGCGGGTGGGTAATGTGTCAGCTGCAGCCACCATTAATTGATGACGAGCAAACGTTTCTGCGTTATTAGAGACATATGGCCAAATGGAAAGATAGTTAAAACAGTGCTGCTGTGGTTACTGGACTGAGTTTGTTTGTTTACAGAGCGATCGGTTGGTACGGAATCTTCTGCTGCCATACTTTGAGTTTTAAATCCGCCTTTTAGACCGGCTTCATATACATCTGTCCCTACAGATTCGCTTTTTTAGGACTAATTGTCCCTCCATTCTTGAGACGTTGGTATTGAGGAATACTTCTTCTATGATTTTAAAGTGCTGCTGACCATTCATGTAGAGAGCATACAAATCAATTTACTATAAGCCTTTATCAGGAAGAGCAGACACCATGCAATTTACATAAGCTGAGGATCATACCTAGGAAAATACAACAAAAGTAGGTCAAATGAAAGGCTAAAGTTTCAAGGGAATTGCATATTAATGCAAATATGCAAATCGTCTTCCTCCCAAAGCATTTTCCCATTATATATTCACAAAGGAAAGATATATATTCTCGCAATAAACTAAGAAAACCCTTGTTCAGGGTCTTGTTACATTATACAGAGCAGTGACAAAGACTGTATGAAGGTGAAAGTTCAAGCATACGAACAATGACCAGATTCAGCTAACTGCACAACGGGATGAGGTGAATTGTGCAATTAGAATAGATCATGCTTCATTTCAATGAGCACTGGTACAGGAGCTTACGATATAAATGGACAGAATAGAAGTCTAAACAACGAAACTGCCTTTAATGGGTTGTTGACATTCACGCTCCTCTGCATTTTGCTCCCGTTATACACATTTAGCTTCACAAGAGGGAGAAAAGAGGGAAAAGCAGCTTTTGAAGCAGTGAACAAAGGACACAAATAGTCAAACGATAACTGAAATGTCAAAGTCTAGGAGTGTTCTCCCTTTGCAGAAAGAAAAATAAATCCAGCAACATAGAGACTCTGTTTGATCTTTTAGGTTATCTTTTCTATTTTTTTTCTCCATTCTGCGTTGCTCAATTTTATGACAAACACCATGCATCACCACCAGAGAGAAAAAGGTTGCAGGAAACTAGAAAATAACAAAACAAGTGTGGACAGGATTTTTGTACAAAACCCAAAACCGAGTATAACCTCAAGGAATTAAAATGGCCAAACAGCATGCAGGCTGTTCCCAGCACCTCTCCAGACAAGACGGCAAGCTTTAGACAAGTCCTCTCACATCATCCAACACTCTTATCAAGCTGACTCATCTGAAACTCGTTTTTTCTGGGAAACCTCTGAGCCAAAGTCAAAGGGAAAACAATCGCTCCGGGGTTACGGAGGAGTAACAGCTTCCAGCTCAGCATTAGGCTTCAAAGTCTCCACCTACATCTGGGCTGGATTACGTAATGTGGCCTCCCGACCACATCTGTATGTATGACTAATCACTGTGAAGGGGCAGGCCTCCAACCAACACAACCCCATACCTATGCTTGTGAGCAAACAGACACATGGACACTAAAGTACACATTCTCTGAACACAGAGCCTTGGACATTGAACAGCACGCAATTACATGAAACTTCCAAGTCATATGAGGTCCGTTTAAAAGCCAAAGATCTATCCTTATGCTGTGTGTGCTGTTTTATGATGTTACCTTACGGCCCCCATACACATGGCGCCGTGCGTTGACGCTTCGACGCTTCAACGCTTCTGCCCATTCACTTTGAATGGGGTGACGTCACGCTTCGCCGAACTGCATTGTGGGAGCAAAGCGTAGCTTCGAAAGTAGAGCAATGTTCTACTTTTGAAGCTTCGACGGAAGCGTCAGCCAATCGAATCATATGCCAGTACAAGCTCTAGCCAATCAAACCGCTGCTTGTGTGTCCGGGGCAGGAGATTCAGGTGTTAGTCGAGCTTCAGACATGCCCGCCGGCAAGCGTCAACGCACGCCGCCGTGTGTAGGGGCCGTCACAGTTGAAAAGCTTCAAAAGGGCAAACCAATCCACCACTAATTAGTTTATTTTACATCGAATGTGTATTCTCCAGCTGTTTGATTGTGACTTCAGAAACATCACTCATAAGTGACTCCATAAAGGCCATGTCTATTCTTCCTAACCGAGGTTTTCTTTCAGTTGAATCATGTTCGGCTTCATTCAACTAAGTGAGGCTGCTCAAACAGACCTGCGGGGGGAGCACAGGGGACGAGCTAACAACAGAAGTGAGCCAAGCTGAGAGCAGCCTCCTCAGTTGGGCTCTTATCTCGCTCTGGCCTGGGGCTCCCCTCGGGAACTGGGCTGGGAGTTGAAGGCAGACCCCTCGCCAGTAGTTGCACCATCAACTCAAAAGCCACTTTCTGCATGTGTCCACGCTGGCTGCCAGCTTCTTCCAGACGACAACACAATGAGTGCATGTGTTTCATTTGTTTGTATATTAGCGTGTGTGGGCGCTCATCTGTGCCAGATGAATATGCTACACATCTTTTCCAAGGCCACCTCTAAACTAATAAATCGAGTCTGCTTCATAAAACAGATTAAAGCAATCACAGAAAAGGTCAAAAGTGCATCGATCAATCGCATTTGGCATTTGTTCTGTTTCATCATGTCTTGACAGGGAGCACTGATCTGGATTGGTAATGTTGTCAATAACTGAGCATGAAGTGTGACAGATATCTTATCAGCCGACATAGTGATTACAGTTCAGGTAATGAGGGAGAGGCCTCTCATTTGTCATGCTTTGTGTGCGAAGCTGAGGCCAAGCAAGACCGATAGAGCCATCGCACAGACACAATACAACTGGAGGCCGCGGGCGATTGGAGTAATGGATTGATAAAGAGTGGACAGCATGGGTGTGGGTGTAAGTGAGTGCCACATGCAAACATGTAAGAGTACGAGAGGGCCAAGGACATGGCTGTATGTTACACTAAACAATATTTTATTTTTACTTTTAACCACAGCTTCCATTGTTTAGTAGCACCGACAATTTAGATGCTCCTGCTGTGCTTTCTTATCGCTTTTATACGAAAATTCACACACTCACAACCCTACTTACACACTCAAACATACACATTCACGCCCCTGGAGGAAAACATCCACTTGTTAATTAGGGCTTAGGGATGGGGTGTATAAGACATTCCGGGAAAGTCAAAAAGAAGCTGAATAACACAGCTGTAAAATAGGGATCTGGGGGATGGCGGTTAAACCAGAAAACACCATTATTATCAAGTATTGCAGAATAAGCAGTGTGACCATGGAGAACCACTAACAGCTTTAGGAGTGTCCCCTCTCTTCAACAAGTGAATTATTGCTTTGGCAGGCTGTCAAAGTGAATAATGATTTAATGTTATATAACGCGACTCAACCCTATTTTACACATCAAAGTCTGTTTACAGTTCTTGAGGAGTGATGCAGCAAAAGCTTTGTGAAGCCTTCTGTGGCTCCAGAGGGAGCTGTGTGAAGTCTGATAAATTACCTCAAGGGGTGTCACACGAGTAAGAGCTGCTGGATGGGAATCCAGAACTAACATTTTCAAAATAAAAAATCTAATCTGAAGGTGTGGAGGTAACAAGAAGTGAGTTTACAAGACCTGCTAAAGGCTCAAAACAACATTAGCTGCTACTAGTGGAACACATCTGAATATCTGACTGATCTGCTCGCAGTACAGTTGCATTGTGGGTAATGTAGGCGGAAGGTTCTGAAAAGGAAGACGTTTAAAATGAATGGAAAACACGGTCCTGCTGCATAATTTTAAAGCCTGATTCAAGCAATGGATTGAAACCCTAATCTGTCATTTAGCGTAGCCGTTTTCCCGGTATTTCATCGAGAACTAGCCACATGTCATGTCTCGACAATACTCTGTTTCCCTCCGACAAAGGTTTGTATGCTTCCCATTCAGAAAAAGCAATATGGTGGGAATGCAAGGACTCCTGTCATGTGATCACGTCTTCAATTCCCTGATAGCCCTGTGAAAGAGAAGCAAGGGCTTATAATAAAGATGTCAATCATCAGTCCACTTTGCTTCACTGAGGGAGTGTACACACAGGAGACCCCCGACACAAAGACCCCACAGAACGTCACTCGGAAGCACAAGGTGCATGAGTTCAGTGTAGTGCAGGAAACATGACATGGAGCTGAAGCGTTAAGTGAAAATGAGTCTAAGTTGAGGAAGAACATGGACAGGCGGTGTCACTAATACAATTAGCAAGTATAATGTGAGTACAGGAACTTGTCTTGTGTCGATGTATATTACTGATGTCCAGACTGTCATCCAGGTCTCCTTTTGCAAGCTTGTATTCAAAGGAATGTATTTTTTTTCTTTGATATATTCGGGTGATAGTATTTTCTCTTTTATTAGGCCTATTTTCAGTTGGGGAACTTGGATCATTGGCACAAAGTATTCTCTTTGTACCGTAGATTTACCCCGGAGTGGTTAGATATCTGCTACAAAAGTGCAGCCCACTGCTATTCCAAAAAAAGAAAAGTCCTTATCTCCTTAGCAATCTAAGTGAGGAATTTCTAGGGAAATCTGAGCCAAATGGTTTTCTCATCAGTTGCAACACTATCAAGTCTCAGTGCATACCGATACACATGGTGCAAGGTCTCATTTGTCTCTATCACACAGAACTCTTGTGATCTAGAGCTGTATATGCAGTAGGCCCTATATAAGACTGGAGAGTGAAATTCGATACATGACGGGATGGTATGGGAGGGGCTGGATTTATTATTTTTACTTCTATAGTTATCAAAGCACTATAACAATGAGACGTTTTTGTTACTGCTTTTATCTGCAAGACAGGTGTGTTTTATTTGCTTATAAAATTCATGACACAAAAGGATTTCGAACACTATTGTTGTCTTTTATGGTCAGATGCAGCACAGCTAGAAAATGGTACAAAAGGGAAAGAGGCTTGACAAAAGCACTGAGGGGAAAACAAATAAACATGTCAGTTGGGGAGGAGGATATAAACCAAACATCTAAGTATTACTTGGAAAATGTTATGAGCCCCCACAAAGAAATGAATTTAGCCTGGAGCTTAGATGTGAGAAGTGTGAGCGTAGATGCTAACTGCTATGCTTGACTAAAAGCTTACTGTATATGAACAAAAGGGGTATCAAAAAGACAAACATGACATTCAGTCGTGTGATAGCGTGGTTGATTTTAGATTAACTGACTCACATAAAAGCAGAAGTGCAGCTCTAAGCTTTCTCACGCATGTGTGTCATATGCTGTGGTCATATGTCATAACTTATTTTAAAGCTACAGACTCTTCTAGCAAAAGGAATTTTAGGATTACTGAACAATCATTTAGCGCTTTCCATGAAACGCATGTATGTGCATTATAAACACACGTATGATGTGTTGAAGTCTGCTTTAGGAGCTGTATGCTCAGTTATAATGAATTGCTGATTACTCACTGAAATGTCTATAAACTCATTGTAATCACACTTATTATGCTTCCTCATGTGTCATAACATGCTATTCATATTAATGATTGCTCATTACTCTTATTAGAAAGTGCTATAGGCAGATTATAATGCATTCTAAGTATGTTTATATTGCATTATAAACATGAGCATTTAAAAGAAAAAGTGTTATTAAAATCCCAAAACTCCTTCCGAACTTTGTTCCAGCCCCAGGGTGGAAATGATATGACATCTTTGATATTATTTAACTCTCAGCAGGGTTCACCGGTTAACCTTAAACACTGTCAATGATTCAGTTTCCAGGGGGTGGAAGCACCACAAGGCCACTGAACCTCAACTTCAATGCAGTTATCAAGGCTGCCGAGAGAGAAGGCAGCCAATTACAACACTGTGGAGTGAGACGGTCACTCAGCGAAATGGCCTTCTCTTTGTCCACAGTGGGAAGGACATTCTGGGGTAATGGAACCCAGGTAAAACGAGATAACGCAGCAAAAACACAATGCTGTTCTTGAGACTAAAGGAAAACAGGTGTCAGGCTCCAGCGACTACAAAAGCCCAGAGAGGACGACCTGTATCACCAAAGAAAGGCCACATTCGGCTCCTTCCTGGAGACACAATGCGGCATGACTGACGGTGATTGGAGGAGTCGAAAGGCTCAAGGAAGTGAGCTGGATCAACGTGTCGGCCCGACCCCCTTCAGCGGTGTGATCTCCCATCCTTCATAATCCTGCCAGAGCTGCCTTTGTAAGTGTCCGATGAACGGGTCGCAGTCAATCCCCAGATTAGCCAAAATCAGATGTGACTGGAGACCACAATGAGGGATGAGACTTAAACTATTACTTTACCAGCAAAGGCATGCTGTGCTGTACCTGAATTACACAGCGGCATACTATAATGAAGATTAAAGTCAAAAAGGAGTGCTGGAAAATACAGTTTTGCGCATCGAATGTCTAATATTCATGTACATTTGAGTCTGTGACTTTAAACTGAACACTTAACGTTGAGTTTCCTGCTTTTTATCAAAATATATACATTTAGTTTACTAGCATTCAACATTCCCCACCTTTAAGTCCATTACTTTTAGTTTTTATTCTTGGGTAAAATCATTTGACCTGGTTCTGTAGAGGTCATTGAGGACCTCAATACCTTCCTGTACCAGATTCAAATAAACCAATAACTCAAAAAGGTCCGGCCCCGGCTCTCTTGCAAATCATTCGGGGTTTTTTTTTTTAAACACATGTCTGTTTACTAAAGCTGTCCTTATGACATCATGTCTAGACCACACACACACACACACACACCTTGTTAAAGTCAGCATGCAGGCACAAACACATAAAACAAAACACTGGCAGAATCCTAAATGTTCACACATCAAAAAATGTAACTTGTCAGCTTTGCAGGGTTTACACACACACACTGAAATATAACACATATTGCATGTACCAAATGCATAAAGCACCACCTTCTGAGATCTAAATTGTTCCATATATTTATCCTTGAACAATTGAATGTGATATTGATTCCTTTTAAATCTCTTTAGTTGTCCCCTATAAACAAACAGGTGATTCTGTAATGCAAACATGACCGAGCTCAGTACGGGAACACCCTGGTACGTAAGCAGAACAAATAAACTGTATGTGCTATGCATCACTTGACGTAGTGCCAACTGAACAGTTGAGCGTACAGTGTGTGACAGCTTCTGCGTGTTATCACTTACTGCCACACCATCCTGTTTCCTGACGGGTTGAAATGTGGAGTGAACCACGAGCCCACGAGCAAAACAAGGCTGCTGCTCGGCTGCGGAGCACAAAGCCGGCTCTCCAGTAGCAGGCAGCGACGGGCTAATTGGAGCTCAGCGTGAGCAGAAACAAAAGAGGCAGTGATGTCACTCGGGGGGCCATGGGGGACACTGTGGGGGGGGGACGCCTTCCCCCACCCTGCACCAGCTTGTACTGCCACCCTTTCTGCCCCCTTCCACCAACACAATGTTCTGAGAGGCAGCTGAAAATCTTAATGAGTATGACTTTATCTACGACAAAGAGTGACACTGTTCCCGCTTTAAGAGGCTCCAGGTCAACACTGCCTATCAATAGCTCTCCCTCCCTTCCCACAAACGTTTCCCAGAATCCCTTGCTGTAATAACTGGGTTGTCAATCACCCTGTAAGGTGTCAGGGCTCTGCAGAGACCACCATCTGATTCTTGTTTTTCAGATATATGCCATGTTAGGCAGCCCTCCAAAGCAGACGGAGAAACAATGGATGTCTTTGTGTCTCTGCCCACTTTTCATAAACAGGGGGGTTGGGTGATTCTGTCTCAGTGTCGGGCAGAAAACAGTGCAGCCTCGCCTCATTCACGACTGTGCCAGCTAGAGATGTGTTTGGAGTGGCACAAAGAAAGCAATGCTTGTCTTTTGTGGGAGACAGGCTGGGTATCACCGGCTGATTCTCCCTACCCTGACCGCTGAAGCCCTGTGTTCACTCCATCTCTCGATACGTGTCCATTTATCTTTCTCTCAAAGAAAGATGACTTATTGTGTTCTAACAATTTGCCCTCTCCGTCTTACTCTGTCACTGTCACTTTAGGCAGGGAATACAATATGCTTCACAGAGGTAGACGATCCTCGTGAAAAAAAACACAAACATAGGTGGAGATAAAAACCTATGAAGAACATCCCAGAAGTCTGGAAAACAAAGTAGATTAGTGTTTTTATCCTACATGTACACAACAGAGCACACATTAAAAAGGAAAACAAGTCCTCTACTTCCTTTTGACAAACACATGCAATTACATTCAGCAAGAGATCTACTACTCTTTTTTGAGTAAAACACAGTCTGGGTAAAAATACACAAAAGACTGGCAGCCAGTGTTATTAAGAATGAAAGAATGAATTCCTATTCATCAGACATCCTAATTACACTTGGGAAGTAGACATTACTTGTTGTGCTTTGTACTGCCAAGGTCTCAAATCAAAAGCAAAAAAGTAGAGAGAAATTCAGAAGTTGGTCTTGTACTTGCAGATAAGAACAAAAGGCAGGAAAAGAAAGAAATTAAGATATTAAATAATATATCACTTCCAGTGCCTCAGTGCATGTCTGGCTTTATTTGTAAATGTCCTTACCAACTATTTTAGTGAGCCAGCCTTATTACGTGTATTTGTCATTTATACCTGGAGGATGCTAAGTGGCAGAAACAGAGCTTGACGGCATCTATTAGTGGATTTAACTGCGCTCCTCATGTCACCAGATGGAGCATCAGCATCGGTGCAAACTACTCCTTCCTTATGCCCCTCCCCTAACCCTAACCTCCAGTAATCCCACCTAGCCGAGCATGCCCTGTGCGCCTCGACAAGCAAATGGGCCACTTCACCGGCGCTGTAATTGGAAATAAGATGGGTCTCTTGCTCTGAGAATATTTCACCAAGGCATGGCATTCAAACCTTAAGGCTTAATGTTATATCCGATGTATATTCTGCAGACATTTGACCTAAATCCCCTTTTTGGACGCCAGGCCTGCCATTTATCAGTGGGTTGACATTATATGTGCTTACTGTAATGTATTACAATTAGGAGAAATGTAATCAAAGTATATTTAAAAAGTGCACTTGCATGACCAAAGTTCAGTTTATATGAAAATATGTTTAAGAGACTTATCATTGTAATGCACAACAACCCTATTTATAGACCATAACCATGGAAATGATCTTAAATGGCCTAATTATACTTCAGTTAAACACCCCATGCATTTCGCTTTGCGTGTAAGTGTGTGTATTGTGTCCTGAAACCACATTTTAAAAAACATAAATTGCCACTGAGCTTCCATTTCCACTAATAAGGAAAATGCCCGATGAGCAAATGTAAGACATGGTTGTATTTATTAGTCTGATCATCTCATTTTCCCATTAAACCTCAAACACATCATCACAATCTCTAATGTAGCATAAATCATCTTTTGAAAATGAAAAACTAAAAAGGGAACTAATGGTTCTCATTTGCATGATAGATTTATTTGTGGTAATTTGGATTGTCGGGTTTCACCACTTCAGACCTGCACTCTGTAATAGAGATAACCTGCAATCTTTTGCAGCTGTTGAAACTCGATGAAGCCAATCCTGGGCTTGGTAAATATAGAATCTGCACGTACATTTTCTGAACATCTCCCTTGAGATTTCAGTCTTTCCACAGGCAACAAAAAAAGTGGGATCTGTGAGCGTAATCCAAAACACTACGGTTGCTCATTAGGAAAATCCAGAAAGGGAATATGGCAAGGTTTTCCTCACAGAGGCTGAGGGCACTTGTGCATTGTTGGACCCCCACAAAGATCAGTGAGGTCTCTCGGTTCCCTGAAATCCTAAACTAATCCTTAGAAGAAACAAAAACATCACACAAGACTCTTTTGCTTCTGCCACAGTATGTTTGTGTTGTTACCAGCTGTGTCTTACTGCACACAGCCTTTTTCAAAACTGTAAATTACATGTCTAGCCTCTTTGTTATCAGTAAACAGACAAATAGAAATCCCTAAATGAATATGAAGTTAGAGAATAACTACTTTGTGAAACTGAAACTGTGCAGAAATTGTGTTTTCTAGAACCCAAGTGTATATTGCTTGTTTCCTTTTCAAGAGTTTTAGTCCAAAAGATATTGGTTAAAATAGTATATAACACTAAGAAATCAGCACACATTTAAATTTAAAGACTGGAATCACATCATTTAGGGATTTATTCTTCAATCCATTATCAAAATGATTCAATATTAATTTTCCCCTTTTAGAAGTGTAGTTATGGTCATTTATTCGAGCCTGAAACCTGAAAAACAGGTATGGGGTTTAACAGGTTGATCAACCATTCAGCTTGAACATAATAACATTCAGACCACTATGAATAATCAGGCAAATCATTTGGGTGTATTTAAGATCATTCCCAAAAAAGCTATAGACATTTATATTAGCATTTTACCCCCAGGCAGGAGAAGCTCTGCGGCCGTGCCTCAAGCTACGGTAATGGTACCAACAACTGTCTCTTAATTTCAATGCTGGATTAACAAGAACAAGCACTTTAAACGCACTGTCAAAGGGAGTTGTAAAATGTCCTTCAAGTTGCTTTCCAAGTCTGGTTCACCAACGTGAGACGAGTACCCGAATATCCGAATATTCGATCATTGGCCCACTATTCGGTTTTCAATTTCGTTATTCGGATATTCAGCACTGCGGCTGCCACATTGAATTTATTGAAATCTCCAATATCAACGTAAGAGCTTGTGCCTCTTCGGGGGGTGCTAACACTTAACCATGAACGTTATCGTTTACTTTCTCCGTCTTTATATGTAGATATTAATTTTCTCCGTTAATCTCCGCTCTTTTTGTCCACGTTGTTTCCATAGCAACAACACATTTCTGTCAACGGCGATAACTCTCCTTCAAAATAAAAGCATGTCCATACAAAATAGGAAGCCAAGCCAAATTACACTTAAGACATATATACAAGTGCAACGAAAGTAACAAACACAATGCGATATCCTTTTCAATTTCAAAGAACACAAATTGGGTTACATTAACAAATAACTATAAAACAACAATACTGTAAAATAACAAAATGAATGCTGTGAATACACCGAAATACACGTGTGGAAGCATTTTAAGAAGACC
>NW_011336799.1:30401-36047 GCF_000735185.1 Notothenia coriiceps | reverse complement strand
TCCAACACACTACGAACGCGCACAGACCAATGAAGGCCACGAGATAAGTTTGTGCACAGATGCCGAAGGCTCGCGGCAGGTTAGCCATCCGAGTTATTTTAGCCTTGTGTGTTTTCATGTGTATTTTTTTTGGTTCGTGCCTTTTACTTGTTTACTTGTTTTCACAGTTGCATTTTTGTTTTTTAATGCGATTTTTTGTAACGAAGCACTTAAGATATTCATTCGCTATCGGGATGTTAAGCGTCATTCCAATTGGGAAATGCGCAATATAAAAAGTGTATCTCGAGCGGTTTCTTCGAAACTCTCCTTTACCCCACCTTTAAATTCTTACAAAATCCTTTGGCACAGATGATGCACAAACAAATTGGTCTCTGCATCAACAGAGTTACACCTGCATGGAATAAAGCCTCATAAATAGATGTAATCTCTTACAGAAAGATTAGGTGCTGTCTAACCGGCCAGTGGCCCTGGGCCGCTTCCAGCTAAACCCCCTCCTGCAGGTGGGATCGCTGTTTGATTAACCTTTTCCCATGCCACTCCTCAATCATCAGCAAAGTTGAAGGCCTGCTGTGCCTTCAGTGCCAGCTTTTACTTCCTTTGCTTTAAGTCTATCAAGTTCGCAGGTCACCCAACATCTTCCAATTTATGAAAATGAGGACTGTCGTTAATGTCTTCCTTCGACGATCAATATTCATTTGGTTAAATCCAAAATGAACTCTTTAACAGCTTCTTAAGCTACAGATCTTCTATTGAAATGTCCAATGTCTGTGTCATCCTTTCTTTTTTTTCATTCTTCTTATCATTTGGGCTCACGATATTTAAGTACAAGTCAGTTTTCAAATCATATATTTTTAGAGACCGAAAAGCTCGCTCGCGCATAGCAAACAAATTGTAACAGTATTATAAACGACAAAAGACACAGGGGTTGGTTTTGAAATTTAGCAGAATACTACCATGACATATGCCATCATATTCACTACTTATATCGTATACTAACATTCAATACACATACACACATACATGTGAACCATACATTACAACATCTAATACGTTATGAATTCAATCGTTGATAGAACAGTCAACAAGGGAGATGGTCGTCTTCGGGGATATGTAATTCTCCACTTTTTCCATATTTCTTCAAATGTATTTTCCTGAAGCCTCATTGAGAAGGTGATTCTTTCCATAACATAGATTTCATGGATTTTGTCGTACCAGTTGTCAAGAGAAGGGATATCCGCTTTGAGCCATTTTCTAGTTATTGCTTTTTTTGCTGCAACAGTAAGAATTCCAAATAATTGTTTTGTTTTGGAGTTTGAGGGGATTGAATTTACGAGCCCAAATAGAAATTTGTCCCAGTTTAAAGGGATTTTTTCCTGTAGTATTATTTCAATTTCGATATGAATCTTTTCCCAAAAAGTCACTATTAAAGGGCAAGCCCAAAACAAATGGTAGTGATGTGCTAGCTGAGAACCACATTTCCTCCAGCAGCTGGGGGGCCCTAGATGATGTGATGACTGAGCAGGGTTGAAAAAGTACCTGCTCAGCATCTTCCAACTGAACATCCTGTAGGTGCCTGAGCTCGAGGTCTTCCATTGATAAGTACAGTAATTTGTCCAGACTTCGTCAGGGATGTTTTTTTTGGTTTCGTTTTCCCATTTGTGTTTTATATAGAAAGTATTTTCCTTTTTAATATCTTGAAGAGCCTGGTAAAGTTTTGAGATTACTTTCATCCCTGTGTCTGATGTGTATGCACTGGTGAAAACTATTAATAAAGGGTTTTCAAGGGCCTTCTGGCTCTCTGACAGGGAACTATTTAAGTAATGGCGTACCTGTAGAAATAAAATAAAAATCACCGTTATTCAATCCATATCGTTTTTTTAGTGTTTGAAAATCAAACCTGGTTCCTTTGCTGAAAAATGTGCAATATGAAGTAAGGCCATGTTTGGCCCAATCTTTAAATGTTTTATCCAGCTTGCTCGGGGTGAAATCAAGATCATGTGAGCACCATCTTAATATCTTCATTTCCTCCAGCAAGTCACTCCTGGTAATGACCCGTAACCATAACTTTAAGGAGAAGTTTATCCAGCGGTTATCTTTTTCCAGTAAGTTTTTAACATGTCTTTTATCCCCTAACCTTGCCTCGATTGGTACTCCTCCTGATACATTATGCTCTAGATTTTCAATTGGATACACTACCTGTTTTTGTATTCTGTTGAAAGTGGTACAAGCATTTGTTTTGTGCTTCTTCAAACCAGCAGTCCAAAACCCATATTGACCTTCTGCTAATTTCTGACATTTTATTCTCCAAGCAATAATAACTCAGACCAACCAGTTGAAGTCACATTAATCAATTATGAAGCAATGATTTGTTGCAGTCCTTATATAAACTGTAAGGTTCTGAAGCCATGTTGCTACAACTAGAGCAACTATTAGAGTATTACTGAACTTTAAGCCTCCATATAAATGTTGCTCAGTAACACTCTTTCAGATGGTCCGATGGGATAGGGCCAGATAATGTATGTGATGCCACAGAGGGCAAGTCGATATTTTTAAGCCTTGGACGAAACACTCCTGCATTAATGTGAATGGTTGTTTTGTCACAACAAAACAGTTTTGCCAACTGCCTGTAGCAGCCTTTGCCGAACAAGAGTGCTTTGTTTGTTTTGGAATTAGGCTTTTCTGCTCTGTTAGCTTCTTTAGCATTGTAAGTTCACTCATGTGTCTACTTCTCTACATAAAAAAATGGTTTCCTGTTGGACCCGTGTGTTTGGTAAAACTGTTGTTGCAGGCATTGTTTCAGATCCAAGAAAAGGAAAAATCACATGCATTTCAATCTTGGCCAGCTGTTTGACGAATGCTAAACACAGCCGAGTCTATTTTGCACGATGGAAGCTCTTCTTGCGGACTATAAATTCATTATCACTTATAAATGTTACATATCAGGTCCAGTGCTCCTCATTACATAGCGGATAGAAAGCACAAAGGTCAAATGTTGCCTTTTTAACAAATATGTTATACATTCTTTTGAGACCTTGTGAATAAATGATACTTGTATATCTTTCTTGGAAATGCACTGGTCTGAAAAAGCATTATTTTAAAATGGATAAGTTTGAGTCAATACTGTAGCATTATAGCGCTATTGGGAATAATTATTTAAACATATGCACACAAACCACTTGCCAGACCTCAAACACAGCTGATCCCATTAGTCCCATTAGTTGATAGCCCACCGCCTACTCACTAGTTTAAATTACACATCGGCGCCAATCAATACACAGGTCACCCAGAGGGCAGGAGATGTGACGTCACGTTCCATGTAACAATCAGATAGAGAAGCTTGTATTTACAACAGTGATTAAAAACACTTGCATTGTGTACAGCTACACCGTAGATTACAGAAAATAATTGGTCCCTCTTGCCAATCATAGCTTTGTAACCTTCCAGTCCTGTTCCAATTAAAATACTAAAAAAATTTGCTTTTGAAGTAAAAAAAACAATTTCCATCCTTCTGTAGCACCCCTCAAAAACACCTTTGAGCAAAGCCTTGAAAGACAGATTTCTTTAAAATGTTACATCGTGGCTCCATGTCCTTTGCTTCGACCGCAAACATCTCCCAAGCTGATTCAATTACAGCGAGATGGACTGGATGCCACAAACTGAAGGTCAAACAGGAAATCATTTGCACAAATTACAGCTTATCAGGGTTTTAAGATCTTCGTACCCTACAATGGCTTCAGTTCGACGTAAAGAATAGAAGCCAGATGGTGGTTGAGGAGTGGTTAGGGAAGTACATTACAATAAAACGTCAAACTCTTGACAAGCAACAATACTTACTGACAAAACCAACCAACAGCTGCTCCAAGGAAAAACAGTGAGCAGCTCAGATTAATGTTAGACAAGAAATACAGCGAAAAACAACAAATATGAGAACTGTAGTTAACACATGTTGGGATTTCCTGTTTCAGATTAAACAGGAATCTTGTTTAGCTTTTGCCTTTAGTATATTTGCATCGTAGAAAAGTCTCCCTGGAGGATCGCCTGAACCACCTTTTGTATCTTTAAAGGTTGACAGCTTGTTTTCCTCTGCCTTCTCAAAACAGCATTCCAATGTTTTAAATGTCAAGTAAGTAAGGAGGTATATTGTTGACTGTAAGCCTTAATAATAGAGTAAAAACACATAAAACAAGAGCTGGTGTTTATACATTGATAGGTGATCTGGGAGGGAAGTTGGATAGATCAGGTTTCATCACTTTAGACAGCATATAGTCGCCTCGTGTAAAGACTCAGCAGTCCTCAAAGGTCCACATCTAACTGTTCTAAACATTATACACACAAATGCATAAACATTAGGGCTGCACGATATATCGTGTCATGACGATAATCGCGATATTTTAGGGCTTGCGATATTAAGTAGGCAAATTAACTCAAACACGTCATGTTACAATTATTTTTGCTGCTTGCTACAAAAGGAAAACTTTGAATTGAAGAAAACTTTTCTTCAATTCCTGTATTTTTTCATATCGCTATATATATATATATATATATCGATGGCGGGGGGGAATCGCAATGTCAGTTTTTTCCAATATCGTGCAGCCATGGTCGTATCTACCATTGAGGTCACCGAGGTCCGGACCTCGGTAATATTTTTCGAGCTGTGTACAAAACTTGTGAAATAATTGCACTAAACGGGGTTCTTTGTAGTACTTCCATTTACTGCCGATGGGGGCGCTGCATAACTACGTAGCCTCGATTAAAGCAAACAGAAGAAGACGACATGTATCAACGGTATCAACAAACCACCACAGCCCGGACTTGAACCGGAACAGCGAAGGAGTGATCTGAGTCCAGTGGGCTGCTTGTGTTTCTGTTCATCAGGACATCATATGACCAGCAGATCCTGTGTGAACGCTCTACGTTAGTCAGTGGACGTCCGACAACATGCACACTAACTTATATTGCAGTTATAGGCTGCTATACTTTGGTTTAAATTGCGTGAATAAACTAGCTCAAGAGCTAAAGTTAATTACATTCATCAATGTCAGAAGGATTACCTTTTAACACACGTTGTAATGCTTTTCTTTCATTTCAATTTAAGTAAAACAATGGAGATATAACATTGTATTATTTTCTTTTTACACTGACTCAGATATAATGAAAATACTACGTCAGTCGAAGCTCAGCTGTGGTAAGGCAGAGAGAGAGAGAGAGAGAGAGAGAAAGTGATGGAAGTCAGGGAGGAACTGCAGGTACAGTCACACAAAAGAATGTAGGCTTAATAACCCCATCTATCTATCTATCTATATATATATATAACAATAGTCTTTCATTTACAATAGGCATCATTTTTAAACAACATACATCTATTGCAGTTATGATGTCATAATAACATACAATTGTATAAAACACAATTTGCTTACATCTTTGTTCTCTTTTGAGAATCAAACAACACAGATTTAAATGACAAAAAGAATGCAAACAAACAAGTGAAATGAACTAAATGGCTGAATTGCTTTTAATTCACTGGCAGGAGCGACAAGTGAGGAGGAGCAAAAAGTGAACAACGAGGGAGAGATTGAACAAAGAGAAAGAGTAGAGGACAGAGAGAGTAATGAACAGGAAGAAGACAGAGAGACTAAAGAAGATAGA
>NW_011336799.1:6727-30185 GCF_000735185.1 Notothenia coriiceps | reverse complement strand
CGGTGAATATTGCGTGTGGACGGAAGCTTTTTTGCGATTGAGTTTGCGTTAATCCTATGCGTTTAGCCGTATGGGCCATCGTGGGGCCGGGGCCTTAATAGCCCCATCTATCTATCTATCTTATCTATAACAATAGTCTTCATTTACAATATAGACAATAGGCATACTTTTAAAACAACATACATCTATTGCAGTTATGATGTCATAATAACATACAATTGTATAAAACACAATTTGCTTACATCTTTGTTCTCTTTTGAGAATCAAACAAAAGTGAAATGAACTAAATTGCTGAATTGCTTTTAATTCACTGGCAGGAGCGACAAGTGAGGAGGAGCAAAAAGTGAACAACGAGGGAGAGATTGAACAAAGAGAAAGAGTAGAGGACAGAGAGAGTAATGAACAGGAAGAAGACATAGAGACTAAAGAAGATAGAAGAGAGGGTGCAGGTTATGGAAAGGAGAGAGACATGGAAAATGAATGTTGACAATGTTTTGTGATCATTTTAGCTCTTCTGCATGTCCTGATCATTAATAGTAACAATCAACTGATTCTTATGCATTACACTTTCAAAAATAATTTATGCTGACATTGTCAGCCCACTGACATGGTTTGAAATCAATATATTATCCAATGTGTGACCCCCCACAGGACTTAAAAAGCACCTAACTAGATCATGAAAATCCCAAAAATCTCGGGGGGTATCCTCCGAACCCCCCTAGCATGTTTGGACCTCGGTATTTAGGAAATCCTGGATACGGCCCTGCGTGCAGCCCTAATAAACATACAAACTGCATTGCTCTAAGTTTCTCCAGCGTCCTGCTGCTTGATTCTGCTGGGTTACGCTCTTAAGGTAATGGTCACTGCAGAATTAATTGCAACCATCCAGCTCATTTTACTGGGAAAAACAACCGTGAATGCTACTTCTACTGTCACGCTACAGCTTCCCACACACACACATTTTATTCATTCTGTAACACAGGTCTGTTTTTCATTTACCTCCACTCAACTCTTTCCATAAGCCTTAAGTCATCTTTTTGAGAGCAAAGGCCTGGGTTTGAAGAGTGTCCACAGATGCTTTATGTCTCACCGTGCACTGTATTCTGACAATGGTGGAGTAATGACTTTCAGAAAACATAAAGCTGTTTCTCATTACAATGGGGGTTTGTGTTTTGTAGCTCCAGTCATTGCTTCCAACAGTTCAATACAGCATTACATTTATCAAAGTGAGATGAGATCTGGAAATGCAGAGGTTGATAAATAACAACAAATGTTTGCTTTTCTAAACAACTTGACCATCTGAAGTTTCTTTCCGTTTGCCTTTCAGCAGGTAAAAAGCTGTTGGACTGCTTTCAAATGCCTGAAAATGTACTCCGAGTATCCTTCAGGCTAAGAAAAGTGGCTATGATTATTTGGATGGATCTTTAAAAAGAATATACAACATTCACCTGTCTGTTTGTTATCATATTGTACATTCAGTTCAATGAATTCACAAATCAAACTGGTTTTAAGGCTCTTGCTGTCTCAAACTAATTAAACTCCTTGATACGTCTGTTTTACTTGGCAGTTAAGGAGCTTTTTCAAGTGACGAAAGTAAAAATAAACTCAACTGTTGCTAAGCCACAAGCCTGTGTTGAGCTTGAGAGCTTTTGAGGTTGTGGCACGCATCCAATCTCAGTCTGATCGGAAACACACGTTTCACTGTGCCAATAAAACTATAGGAGTTCATGTTTGGTTCATTTGCTGTGACGTCAATCCATCTTTTTTTTTACCTCAAAGCTTGGAAAACACTGAGCGTTGTCCTATTTAAAGATCTTGAATGCAATCTGTAGTATTCATTATATTACAGGAAATTGCCGCTTTGTCATTATCATGTAAACTGCCATTTTCAATTAGCATTTAAAATTGGAGCAACTTTCAAGTTACATAATCTCAGGCGGTGTTTACACGAGAACAAAACGGGTTGTATCTGCTACTTTTCTCTCGCGTATAGACCTTTCGTTTAAACCGGTTCAAACGAGGCCGTAACGTCTTCTTCGCTGCTTTTGGTGTATTTATGTACTACAGCGTCTCTAGCGCTTACAAGTGGTCTCGTGCGGAAGTACAGCTCCACTTACAGGCCCGGCATACGTACTACAGCGTTTCCAGTGGTCTCGTGCGGAAGTACAGCTCCACATACAGGCCCGGCATACGTACTACAGCGTTTCCAGTGGTCTTGTGTGAACGGAACCGTTAAATGAGCCGAATGCGTGTGAACGGAAGACTTTTTTTTATAACGAATTTGGTCCGTTTGCGCTCAGGTGTAAATGGGGTCTGAGTCCCTAATTGCTGCCTTGACGTGGAAGTTGTTGGCCTTACTCATACAGGGATGTCCTCATAACGGATACGATGATGTCATGTCCATTGTGTCCAGGAGACCACAGCAGATATGATTATGGAAGAGCTGGTGACCGGGCTCAGATCTTCTGGGGGGGGTTTGGTGAGCAGCAGGTTTCCACTCTGATGGTAAGTCAAATTAACTCAGAGATGGATTGAGCTTTTGCGACGGCACATAAAAACTCTAATTAGATCATTTGCATGACTCAGAAGCAGCCCTGGTTTGAAAGAAAAGGCCCGAGCTGGATCCACTCCTGTAATTTGTACTGATCGGTTGATTGATTTTATGACATTTTATGCCACTATTGATAATTGAACTTTTGCCTGTTCATTATAAAGGCTGCATATCAAATGTCAAGTATTAGACGGTTATGAGTAATGGAGTTGAAACATTACTGGATTACTTGATTAGCTGATTGCCGGAATAATAATCTCTAACCATTTTTGATACAATATTAATATGTAAAGTCATTTTTACATAGTCCAATAGTATAATGTACTGCCTTTGTTTCTTTACGTGATTGTAAGTTGAATATATTCAAGTTTTCAGCTGCTGGTCAGGACTGTCTTTCAGAAGAAAATGTTTCAATATTTTCTGCTATAAAATCCATTCATCAAAGACAGACTAAATAAATAATGCAAATTAGCTGCAGTATCAAATTAACTAACAGAACAGTAGCCTTAAACCCTCTTGACTGGGGTCACAAATGTAATTAAAACAATGTGTTTGTGTAATAAAGCCAATTGAAACCCTTTTTTTTTTAAATATGTTAAAATATTTTAAGATATTATTCAAATTAGGCTGCAAAGATACAACTATCCTATTATATTTTTCTGCCATCCCAATCTGACATCTGTATTCCTTTAATCTAAGCATGCTTCATTTACTCATAGCCTTCTTGTTATTGTAGTAAAAGTGAAACCTAATTTGAATAACAGTTCATTTTTTTGCATTTCCTATCACCAGTTCATGGTGCATGTGCACATCCGCAGTCACTTCTGAAACTGGACAGCGAGTCCCACCCATTTCCTGTTGTTCCTTAAAAGCAAAGTAGAACAAATTCTATTAAGAAACATTATTAAGAAACGTTTCAAAGAAAGGATATTAAAGGTTTGGAAAAAGGACATCTTGTAAAACAGACCCTCCTTTCAAAACGTACAATCATTCAAGATGAAATGAGTTTTTTGATGAGAAGGGTTTAACAGTCTTTTTTAAGTAAATGGTTCCTGTCAATAACATTTTAAAGAAGCTCTTAAAATGTTCACACTGTGACAGCTGCTTTCCTCCATTTTGGGATATTTGAGTGTTATTTCTCAAAGAACCGGCAGTTCATTTTCTCTGGTTGAGATAAATATCCACGATTTTGAAGGGTTTATTATTATGAAAAAAGACGTAGTGCCCATCGCTTCCATATCCAGCTGTCTCTGTCCGGTGTAATATTAGCGCTCATGAATACGCTCAAGAGCCTGTCACCTACACTTCGCATCCAATTAATGAACAAATGTGTTGCTCTCCCACACACAAACATTAGTAGGCTATCGAATCAGTGGATTATTTGTAATAACTCTGTCGACTCTTCCCACTGACTGTTGATGGTTGAAAATTGCAATTATCTAGCTGGCCCATCATCCACCCATGAAGGAAACAAGAGAAATCTATATGGCTCCCTAATGAGCACTGAGCACCGTTGCTGCCATTTGATTAGAGACTTAATTGTGATAATGAACAAACACACCCAGCATCGGCTAAAACGGTCTTGCAAGCATTCAGCTAATTAATGGCTATTTGCCCACTGATGTTGATGAAGGGGGAAATCACTAGGGAGAAACGTCCCCCCGTCAGCCCAGAGAGAGGTAGACAGCACTGTGTTGACCATGAAAACGGTCTGGTAAGCTTTTGCTCTGAAGCCATTGTCCTCACTCCGGGGGGGAAACCCGATCCCAGCCAACAAAGAGCTCTACATAAAAGATGATGCTGTCTTCCGGGAATCCGCCTAAATTGTAGGTCAAAAGCTTGACAACATTATTCAGCCGTCTGAAAAAGTAGGTTTGAAATGATGTCACAACGGGATAACAACAATGCAGACAGGCGGATCTGAAAAGACAGGAGCCGTGCCGCTCACACTGGTGATAGTGCAGAGGAGGGGAGAGCTGGCAGAACACTGGCAGTAAACTTGCCTGGGGCTGCAAGTCTTCAAGAAGCAGGGGGGGAAGACATGGGGAGAGAAGACAAAGAGGAAGTAGGTGTAACCGAGAGAGTGCGTTCTTTTCTTTTTTTTTTAACTAGGAAACTAAAGAGGTAGGGGGTGAAAGTACATGTATGGGGATAAGCCAGGTCCTCCGGCCTCTCTAATGTCTTGCCATTACCCCGAGAACACAGCCACGCAATTTTTCTGACCAATTAGGCAGGCATAAAGGCGGGGGGGCTGAGACTCAGCTGGGGGGCTCAACATAATCTGCTGGTTACATCTAGGCCACTCTTTCTTTCTATTTTTTCCCCTGTCTCTCTCTCTCCACTTCTTTCCTATTTGTTGAATCTGCCTGAGCAGCGAAGCCAAAGAGAAGGGGGGGAAGGGGGGGTAGAAGGGTTGTAGCGGGGGCAATATCATTTTTGCCAGAAGCAAACAAGGCCATCCCTGGACCTTTCATCTTCTCCACTTTCCAGATCCGTAGCAAACACACTTAAAAACCTACACATACACACTCAAATCATACATGGCTGAATATTGCAACAACAAAAAACACCACAGGCTTGAAAGCATTTGGGCCGTGTGTTGTATGATACTGGCTGTCCACATACATTCACAGAGACACAGCCAATCACAAAAGCTGATTCTCACCGGCTTTCTTTCTTGCAGAGGCAGTGAAATAGTGCAGACTATGGTGTGAAAACATGGTCATTACCCCGTGTTTATTTATGCCTGATAGTGATGTATACACCAGAAGAAAAAGTTAAAGTAAATGCAGAAACTGTGTAGTATTTCAGGAGATTATGATTTATCAAAAGGTCACAGGCACAGCGGGGAACACCGGGGAACTTGATTTTTTGTATCCCTCAGTAATCATCACAGGCCTTCAGAAGCCAGGATTAAGAGGACTTCATACAATGACCCCATTATGTCAGCAGTATGGTTAACTCGAGCTAAATGTGCTTCCAAGGAACTTGTTGCAACATCACAGCAATGGACGAGGGGACTGACAGTGTAAGAAAGATTTCTGGGAGTCTGGATGATGAAATCTGAGAAAAGCGGAAGTCTAAATTCCAGAGAAAACACACGGCCACTGCCAGGAGTGTGCGGCTAGCGCTCGCTCACAGCTCCTCTGTTCGGGAAGGTGGTCAAGTTGTGGACACATCATGGTCCGGGAAGTGACCCTCCTGACGCAATGCCCACTGTCTACAGTAAACACAGAATGCAAACAAATAGACTGGGTCCTGATTAACGATCCTGTAAATATGAAAGTGCAGGAGCAAACAGCAAGAGGGAGCTTCTTCAGGGAAAGACTTTTTTTTACTGTTTATAAGGAAAACATCTGCAGTCTGTTGTTGACGTCACATCATCATAGAAATTGTATACAAGCTGTATGCAACTTTTGAATTGCTCAGGAACATTTACTATGCTTAAATGAACAACACACACACACACACACACCTCTGTTGTTACATTTCGGACGATTAATAGGACCTTATATCTGCGACAGATCTAAAGGCATTGTATTCTCGATGCGATATAATCCTTCCGTTCCCCCCCTTGACCCACCCACATAAATTTCACAATTACACACAAACCAAATTAAACAAACATGTCTGTATAAAGTGGCCTATTTGCAGCTTGTGGTATGGTTATGTGTGCAATAAGTCTGAAATGCACTTGCACAAGAGTCATCTGTAAACAGACACACCTCTTGAAAGCATGCCTCAACTGAGACTCCCCCTCAAGCTAGTGCCCCTACCACAAAGGGAATGCAGGGAGAAAACTGCTGTGGGTGCAAAAAGGATGAAAAACCAACATCTCCCCCCTTTTTCTCTCACATCCTTCCTTTTCCTCTCTCCATTTCACCCGATCACTTACTTCCTGCAGCGATTGCCTGGGGGGAAGGCCTGGTATTATGTAGCTTAATCAGCTTTTATCACCCACTGGAAAATAAGCTTCTCTGCTGGGCTCCGAGGCTTTTACCTGAAATGTCACTGTCTTACTGTTTTTCTAGGAAACACAACACTTCCTGGATGCATTGGGTTTGACCTTAAGAGTCATCTACAATGTTTCAATTGTAATGTAATGCCTAAAGGGGACTGAAAATGGCACACTATGAAGCCCCCAATCAATATTGTAGGTACAAGTGAGCAAGATTTTTGGAGAGGCAGCAATTCTCAAACTTCTGCTTTACACAAAAACAAACTAAGCGTCTTTGGTATATTTCTTTCAAAACTCAAAGAAAATTATAATAATTGAAGTTAACTAGACATGCAAAGTATTCTTTATCCTGCTGCAAAACACACCTAAATAGTCAATGTTACTCATGTCTCATGTCATCATCAGTGTTTAGTCTGATCACCATACACAGCATTAACGGTTCAAATTAAAGTGTGTGGGTTTTATAAGGCCATGGTCTTTTATATAATCTTGCAATTACTGTGGGTTAGAAGCAGGTCTGTACAGGTTTAGACCCTAGCCACACGGAGACGGTAACGAAATTCGATATCAAAAAAGTATTCCGTCCACACGCAATCGGCACCAGAAACATGTCCGTCCACACAAGGACCGCTCGACCCGCTGGAGACACTGTAGTACATATGCCGGGCCTGTAAGTGGCGCTCTACTTCCGCCACAAAATATACCAAAAGCAGCGAAGAAGACTTCACGAGCATGCATGGTTGCCATGGTTGCTCTTCTGTTTATTCTCAGGTTACTCAGTCAACTTGTATCTACCCCTCACTCTTCTGTTTAGCCTCTTCCAAGGGACAAGGGAACCGTGCGTCAGAGTTTCCGTTAGAATTTTTTTCCGCCGGTCAACATGTCCCTTAAAGTTTAAATCTCCCGAAAAAAAATTATAAAAGTGCCGGTCAAAGGTCTTCTTTGTTATTCAACACCTTGGGACCCGTTATCGTTTTAAGTTTTTGTCACACGTTTTAGTCTTGGTGGTTTTCCAAGCGGATCTAAAGACTACGAAGCCAGCACAGCAGTTATCATTTGTTACATCAGTAAAGGAAACGAGAAACTGCTATGTGGTTTTAACAGCTGGCCGAAAACACACTTAGTTTGTGTAAGAACAAGTTACTCAGTCAACTTGTATCTACCCCTCGTTCGAGTCAAATATTGAATGTTCTGTTTCAAATTACACCATGTTGTATTTAAACAAGCACCTCTTTTTGATGCAATGAGTCGTAGCTCGTTTCATTTTGTTCTGCACTGACATGATAAATCATGTTTCTTGGTGGCTTCACTGCAATGTTCTGTATAGTATGATGAATTTAGATATCACCAGGGTTTTGTCCGTTTTGTTTTGAAGGGTTCACAACTTTAGGTTATGTGAAAGAGAAAAGTAGGAAATAAACTTCTGAAGGAGAGTGATTCAGAACTGCTTTTACAGTGAAAGTACAACACCAGGTGGTACACTCATCACTGCCTTTTATTTGTTATGGTTAGCTGCTAATGATGTTAACAACATATGAAATCTCTCTTCTATTGCATTCACAGTTTAGCCCTGGGTTAAACCCTCGAAATGCCAACAATGTACATGTAAAACACATCTCAGAAAACAGATCAAAAGAGTCCATTTCTTCTTCCGTGGCAGTAAAGGCCTGCATCAATGCCTGCCAGCGAAGACAGATTGATAATATCTTCCTCAGCTGCCATTGACTTGCACAATATGAATATCCAGCGGGCCTCGCTGCTCACTCCCCCTCACAAACGGACCCAAAACCAGCGCTGGGCTCGCACTCCAAACAACAGCCGCTGACATTTGCAAAGCATCCGCAGAGGAGAGGGAAAGCACAAATGTTCCAGCTCAGTGGGAGAGCAGGGAGAGTGTGAGCCATTCCTTAAGATGTTGTTCATCTTCCCTGTCTTTATTCTCACTCAGCAGGCGGCCATTTTCCTGGCTCAGACTGAAGGTTCTTCAGCACACCTGGTTCATACTGGAAGAACAGCGGGGGGGGTTGCGGGGGGGTTGCGGGGCAGAGGGAGGTCACAGTGTGCAGAGCCGGCCAAGAGTGGCGGATTAACGGCAGCGCTTCATTCAGACAGACACCCGGCTCACTGCTCATTACTGCTGTAAGGGGATTTCAGCCGCAGCTATAAGCTCACCTATTTCTGCTGCCTTTGTCTTTGGTTTGTGACAATGTTTAGTAGTATGGGCAGTTACAATATGCACATGCTAAGTACTATTTGATATGTTCCAGTGTATCGTCCTTGCACAATGTAAAAGGAATACTTGATATGGCATCTTAACAACTTCATTTATGGTAAAGTGGCGTTGAGGAGATTTTTCTAACTAGAGGAACATTTTACTAAAAAAGGCTTCCAGCAACAAACCATCTGCTCTATGTTTTGTGTCCTTTTGCTGAACGTGAGAAACTGGCCTAAAGAAAGTCAGGATGTTTTACATTTCTGTTTTTATGCAAATATTTGTTTTAAATCAATTGTTGATCATGATGTTTAGTTTCCTGTTTTTGGAAGCCAACCAATCAAACTGAAAATAAATGCAAATAACCTTGGAGTGTTTCACTATTTTATGTTTAAACATGCAACCCTTAAAGTAAACAAAAAAGCAAACCAACTGCCTTCTGGTTACAGATTAAAAAAAAAGTAGTTAGCACATGAGGTGTGTCAGTTTAGTGAACAAACAAACCAATGATGATTTAACCAAACTATTCCATCATAGTTGTGCCTTTCTTCTTACAAATGTTGTAGATTATACGGTTGCGTGTGTAATGCGTCTCTTTAGGCATGTTTTTCGTAAAAAGCACCGGGGGTTTCCATCCCTCCAGGATACTGCTTATTATTCTGCTTAAAACACAAACACACATCCAGCCCACCATTAAATACAATAACTTTAAACACAGAACAGATGTAGCGCGTTTGATTGCTGTTATTCTACACAAAAGATGCAGGTGGGCATCAGTACTGGATGGATAAACACAGTGACAAGCCTTCCAACTGAAACTGTCAAATTCATCCCCAAGCACCTGATCATTCTAGATAAGCCATCAAATGCACACACAATCGCACACAGTTAGCAGACACGCACACACGTTGGACCAAAAAGCCCTGAAGACTTGTATTGCTCCACTGGAGGAGACTCTGCGGTGAGTCTGTCCTCTCACTGCAGAACACTGAGCTGTCAGCTTTATGTCCTGCCTGCGCTGGGTTCTCTCACCATGTACTAAAATGCATAATATGTTAGGGGTCACGTTATACAATGCACTCCAATCTCATTAAGCAAAGACCCTTATTTGAGTGCAACCTCTGCTAAACATTCAGAGTACAAGGTAAAGAGGAAAGCTTAGACTAAAAAGAGATAGTCTTTAATGCATACTTTCTCTTCCTATGTGGAACAGAGGAGAGGAGATAGGACCCATTCTCTGGTGTCCTCTGCTCCGTGTTTGTGTAGAAGTGCTACTTCTGCATCTAGTGTTTTATTACTGCACTGTGAGTTCTAACCTTAGCGAGTGTAAAAGAATATCAACAGTAGAAAAGGACACTCTCCCTGTTGCTCGTGGAGCATGTTTTTGTGGCTTCGCTCCTGCTATCCGGCCCCTCATGTCGGAGCCAATGAGGCAGCCACGCGGCCATGCAGTGAGCCATGACATCACAGAATTACAAATAGAGAGGCCCTTTGGAAATGACTCTTATCTTCATCCTGCTGAGGACTTTTGGAGGAGAATGAACTATCTACCAGCGGGGAGGTAAACAGCACCTTGGTAACTTTGGCAGTATTTGCTGGTATCCCGGGGGGGGCCTAGCGAGTGGTGGGCTGCCTTCAAATATTTGCCTTGTGTGATCAGACTGTCATTGTCCCTTGTTTCACCCTCACTTGGCAGTGGGTGCACACACAGAGGAAGAAGGTAGGGAGTCTGCTTTCTATTGGTTGGCAGTTTGGGAGAAATGATGTTCATTCACAGTTTGGGGATTGAGGCTCTCAGTTTGCTGGAGCAGACCCTTTCTGTTGGCTTTAGGGGGGGGGGGGGTACCCTTTCGCCACATTCCCTTACAGTGAAAAAAACCACACTGCTATGGACAGAGCTGCTCTGTCTGTACACCTCAACACGAGCCAAGGGTGACACCTAGAAGTTCAATTCTGTATTCATGCTTCACAGAAAAACACATCAAAACATGTTAGTACTGTCAGTTGTAGAACTCTTTGGTGTTACATCTGTAAACATGTACAAAATGAAGGGTCTCAATATGTCAGCCTGTGCTGGCGGCATGAATGTGAAGCTGCAGAAAAGAGAGGAGCCGCCTGGAAACATGCCAGCAGGCTTGAGACAATGGAAGCTGAAGCAACAATAGAACACCACAAAAACGCACATTTGCCTATGGACATGTAATGTAGGTAAGCGGGGCCTCTCTGCTTTTTACCGGCTTAGGAAAAGCTCTTCAAAGAAATGCTATCATCACTCAGCAACTGTAATTGAGAGAGGAGGGCGTGGTGGAAAAAAAAAAAACTTTTCCTCGGATAAATATGACCCCGAGGAGGGAACTTTGCCGAGCTCAGCGGAACAGACCACGCGAGCAAAGGCAAACTGACATTCAGTTAAAAGAGCATCAAAGGAGAATGAGTCAGTGAGAGCTCAGTGCAGGAGGGCAAACAACCTTTAGCCTTCTGACGCCTCAGTTTATCATGTAGCAACTCACCTCCAGATATGAAAGGCACGTGTGTAGTGTGAGAGGGTGACAGTAGGCTGGAAGTGAGTGACAACACGACTTATCCGTGTCACATGCCAAAGCTGAAACCCATCTGGCCAATGGCTGCCCCCTCTGCACCGCCTCCCCCCTCCCCAACCTCACTGCCTTGAGTGGGTACAGATGTGTGATGAGCAGACGCTCTCGAGCCCTTTTTGGACCCACAAGGCTCAACAGCGCCTGGCACACAGCTTGAAGAGGTCATGGCCAAAGTGTCACTGCACAATGTCACATCATTGCAAGGCGATTGTGTGAGGGTGTTAGAGGGGCTACGGCTAAAAGCAGGACATTTTATCATTCGGAATGACGCAATGCACAGCTCACAAAAACAGCAATGTGATATTTCAGATCGCTTATGAAAACATTGGGGTGACATTTTATAAGATTATCTTAAAATGACTGATATTATAGGAAGAAAAGATGGAAAATGATGCACTCTTTCTCGGGAAAGTGCAGATTACTCAGCGCTACATCACACTGTCTCTTCTGAACATACTCCTCTTACTATTCCGAAATTAGACTTCATGTTATCTAAACTACAAACAGCGTAAACAATCAACTCATCTCGATTCCTGACACATTTCTCCATCAACAGAAATTCATCTATGAAAAGCCAAAGACATCGGGTAAATAGACAACTCTGAAATGATTGAGAGGGATTTATTTGTGTCTGTTTGACAGAAGCTTGGCAGACAACTGTCCCACTGCCTCTATAGAGACATTGTCTGTATTGTCAGACAAATCAAATTCAACAACGGAAATATAATTACTTCTTTCAACTCAGCATGGCTGTTTTTTATATCTGAATGAGGCAGATTGTTGTTTATCTGTTATGTTTTGACAGCTTGAACATGCTTCCATTCAAAAAGGACCATGCAATGGAAACTGATTATCTCTATGAAGCAACACACAATGCCTACTTTGTCCACGAATTCGATTGATGGCTGTAATCTGACCATATTTTTGATCAATGCAAAAGATTAAACTCTATTAATTTGGCATGGATAATGTGCCCTTGATTCACCCTCACTCGTGATCATGATACAAGTATTATTGTAGTTCCACATAACCCTTGGGGCTATATATGTCAACTATGCCACCTGAATCTTATACATGTCCCCCCTGTAGGGTCACTGTCACAGCCTTACCTCTTTCACTTTCTCCCGTCGCTCGTTGGTGGTGGGGTCGCTGGTTTGGCCGCCGTCTCTGCCCAGCGGGGGCTTGAGCAGACATCCTTTAAACTTGTTGTAACTGAAAGTATCCAGGTTGTCAGAGGAGGACGCTTTCACCGAGGCAGACTCCGTTATCAACCGGGGCAGTGTGAGGTCCTCCTGGGCTTTCCCCCCGGCCAGCCGCTCCTCGGTGGCCTCGTGAGAGACGCTCGGTTTGCGGATCAGGCTCTTCAGCTTGGTGCTGCTCTCTCCCTTGGCGGGGGTCATGCCCTGCTCCTTGGGTCTCTTCAGGTGCTCCCTGGCATCGTTCTCGGACCCGGAGCCAACAGTGACCGGCTGGGTCTCTGTCTTGGACAGAAAAATGCGTTTTAGTCGCACAGAGTCGGGCAAAAAGAAAAGCGCCCCAAAACAAAGTGTTACTAAACCCGAGAGAAAGAGCAGAAACACGAATTTCTGGGACAGGCGCAGACCCATGCCCGATGCCGACACGCCGGGCAACTTTCGGAAAACCATTGAAACTTTTGTTGAGACGTTGCTTTACGGGATTGTATCCGACACCTCAGTGTGTTGACAGTCTCCACTCTACTGAGGAGCTTCACTGCTGCGTTGGGGCATGTGTAAAAACTAAATATGCCGGATTTTAAACACACCCCCGTGACAGTTGCAGAGGAGCACAAACAGCCAGCGCTGTCTTTATCGCGCTATCGATTGGATCTGCATAAGCGAAGGTCAGGCCTGCCTACATCAACAATCTACCAGTCATTGGCAACACAACTCGAGAGGTTTTATCTACATAACGGGATCACTGACATCAATAGAATGCAGGATTTGGGTTTAGAAATGTGGAACGGAACAGGGCTCCGGGGCTGACAGATAAATGGCACCGGCGTTGTCCTGAAAGCTATATTCAAGAATAACAGGATTACCAGAGCACACGCCAGGCTAGCGAATACATGCACTCTTATAAAATATAATCGCAGTCTGCCAAGCCTGTGAACAAAGTTGTGTCTCGATGCATTATTCCACGCCGTGCAAAATCGTCAATAACACATTGCCCTACGGTGCAAAACCTCAAGCGTGCAGCAGAGCATCTTTTCCTGGTCTCCGTTCAAACCGACTCACGTCTCTGCATTATAAGCACCCGAAATCACATGTAAGATCGCGAGTCGTGTTTTTAGTTTGCATCTATCCTGTACAGCTGCAGGACGGAAACGCGTGTATATTCATGTCGCCTATCTGTCAATCTTCTCCAGTGTGTCGCCTCCGATTCCCCCTCACACTGGTGTCAACACGCCGGGCGAAACAAATCGGCGGATGACATGAAAGAAGGCGGGTTTTTTTGTCCCATGCGAAGTTATCCTAGCCCTGATCCAAAATCCAGAGAATAAACAAATCCACAATCCAGTCTGCCGGGTGTCCAACAAAGACCGACACACCGCCGTCCGTCCGTCCGCCTGCCGTGCCTCCTCCTCCGCCTGTAGTGCGCACTTGTGTCGCTGTGCCGTGGACGTCCGCCTGCGTAAAAAAGCGAGGGGAGAGGGGCTGGAAATGTAACATATAGTGCAGGCAGGGGGCGAGGAGGAGGGGGGGAGAGAAGAAAAACGGTCCGCTGCTCGACAATCCAGTAGGCTGGTCGGATTTCTTGATGGATATTCACAGCGGCTTATCACAACACACTACAGTTAAGCCATGTGGACAAAAGCAGAGAGGTCTGAATGGCTCTGTACATTAGAAAACCATCCGCACCCCCCCTCACGAGGAAAATGAGCTCGTTTAATCCTGGAAAAGCACGGATAGATATCTGCCACGGATGTCTCAACAGTCCTCAGGAATTAAATAAGCAATACAATGAGCTAAAAATAAGAATGTAGTGCTTTCTAACAAGCCCACCATTCAATATTGCATGGGTTATTTTAAAGCCCATATTTGTCTATGGATGTGACCATGTGGTAAGACACACACCTGATGAGGTGTGCATCAATTAAATATATTTTTATTGTACAATTTAACTTTTAATCAAAACGTGTTGTTGGCTATGCTATTCATGTTCTCTTTTGCTAGCCTACTGTATATCACCAGTGTGCCTTTCACTTAATAATCGCGTTTTCGCAATTGACGTTAACGTAAACTCAAACATAAATAAACATAAAACGTGTCCAGCAGGTCGTCTGATTACAATTACCCTGGTTTGGCAGACATCCAACGATTCATCAAAGACTCTTCTACCAAGCTGAAACTTAAAAATAGTAGGTCCGCTATGCATTAAAGAAGATTTGTAACATCTTTGCCGCGTTGTTGCAGCTCCTGATTAGCCAAAATCATGTGCTAGCGAACCTGCAGCGAACAAGCCAAAACTAATGTGGCGACCGGAAGTGACGCATCCACCTGTTGTCTTGTTTGAGCAACACCAAAGTTTTAATTAAAATATTTTACATTTTGTTTAGGTTATTATTGAGTTAAAAGCTAATTTGTTACCCATATAATTAATAACAATATTTGATTTTATTTCTATTACATATATTCTTCTGCATCATACACAAGCTTGGAAAATGGCAACCATGTTTGTTTGGCTGAGTCATGACACTGGCAAGGGGTAAAGAAATCATTGTTAATGTAAAACAGGTGGGCCATTTTTTATAACAGAGTTGTATTCTCTAAAGTGTTAACTGTTGAAAAAGATGATTGATGAGTGTTAAAACTGGGCTAGATGCTCATGATGGATCACAAAGTGCCTCTTGGTCCCATTTGTTAACACAAGTTCCCATTATTTATGTTTGTTGTTACTTGCAATTGTTTCATTGGATCTGTGTTATTGTAATTTCATCTTTCAAGGTATATACTTAGTTCCTTATGGCAACAAAGTAAACTAGAGAATATTTTATGTCATTGTCTGCATTAAATTCATCTTCTATTGATCCCCAGGTATGTTGGTACACAGGAAGTTTAGAAAAGCGTGTTTGCATAATGTTTACATATGCAAGATAAAGTGTAAACAAAGTGTTTTCTCAGTATTAAATAAGATAGATGGGCCCATGAGTTGGCCATTACTGAAGAGCCTGCACAGCACTATTCAACTAATGCACCTGAAAGCAGAAATTAGAAAATAGAGGGCTGATCGGATTCAATATTGGTCTTTAATTACACCTCGCAACCCCGCGACCTCTGCTGTTCCTTAGAGATTTTTTGTCATTGTGTAGTCCAAAAGTTTTCCCAGGATATCCCAACAATCAGTATATTCAATGTAGACACTCAGTGTCATTGACTTTCCTGACAATGTGTGTGATGTATAATGAACTCTTGATGCGCCTTAGGACAGATCTTCCTCTTTTCTTTCCTTTGTCTCCTTCTCTGTTGTTCAAATAATCATTTCAAAGTATAAGTGGATATTTTTCATTCTTCCAGGCAAGGTCTTCACTGGTAATATAAGCACATTTTTAAGATTTGTGTCATGAAGCCCCTCAGGCTCTTTTTTGTCAGGTGCATATGGGGGGACAAGCTCATTTTAAGGTAATTTGTACGGCAACTTAACATGGCCCCACATTTATACCGCTAATCCATTTCCTTCAGCAGCCCTAATTGCCTCAGACTGGTTGTCTATAATTTACAGATAGAGACAGATCTGTTGAATTTGCCTTTTTTATTTTCTGATCAAAGAGCATTTCCTCTCAAAGTAGGTAAATCTGAAGAGTTGTGTGGGCTTCTTTGCTGACAAAAGGACAGTTTGTAGTCTGAGAGAGGGGCTTTGTGATGGCTCAGCGTCTGTGTGGATTAACGCTTTCGTCTCGTGTGTTTCATCACTCTATGAACTACAGCATACACCCAGCAGCCACTTCATTAATGTACACCTGTACAATCTGATGCAATCAAATGCAATTGTTCTGCCATATTGTAATGATGCCTACAATATTCCGTTTTTATAACCATTAATGAAATATATCTAAATTTATGTTTTAGCATTTGGTACATAAGTGTTGTAATGGACTCAATTCTATTAAAATGTAATTATTATAGCTTTCACACATGTACATTTGGAGGACAAAAAATAAAGCACAGCACCAACTTTAACATAATCATTTCATTTGATCCAATTCTGACTAAGTAAAAACACAACTTAACATTATAATCTTTGTAAAGGTATATATTATTGCGGGGATATTGGAGGGCACGACATTATTCACATAACTTAAAACATGGCCTCTGATTGAACATGTTGAACAGCTCCAAGAATAGGCATACCATTCCTGTCATCACTGAGCATTTACAAAAACACACCTAATGGATTATTCATATGTTTATGCAGATTCAAATTAAATGTAATACCAATTTGTGCCTTATAAAAATAAAAATAAATGTAATAGACATATCAAGTCTGTTTATCTCAAAAGGCCAAACTACACATGAGTCGTTGAGCTTGCATGAAGCTGCACGGCCGCTGACAGCCTCCTTTATAACAAAGATGAATGAGAAACGCAATACAGCCTTACCACTACAGGCAAGGGTGAAATCCAAGCACAGACATTTTCCACAGAAAACAAATAGTTAATATAGGTTAACAGCTCCTACAAAGGTCCTTCATATATGCTCTGTATTCATCACACCACTGAAAATAACTACTGTTGTTACACAATTTCACAGCAAGCATGTGTCATTTCTGGTGACTCTATGCTGTTCATAATGCAACACTGGCAACACACACACAAACTGATCCTCCATGTACTACAAACATCATTTATGAGCTTGGAGGAGGAAATCTGTTGCATGTGAAGTTGTTCACATCAGTCTGAGTCATGGTTTATCGGTTTGGAAGCATATCCTCACATAGAATACATTTGGGGATAAAGACTATGAATTTTCTCCCTTTGTTCTACTCTTGTATGTGATAAAACATCTCATACAAATATAACTGGAGTGATGAAGTGTAATACATTATTTTTCCCTTCACTCTTAAATCTGAGACTTAATTAAAAGTACACTGTTGCCACAGAAAATCAGGGTTCTTACACTTGCGAAATGACTCTAAAAGTATGCAGGGTGCGGCCTAAAACAGCTGACTGTCTGTTAAACATTTTTGCAGAGGGTCACAGATTGTAATGAGTTTTGTGATCCATAACCATTTCTGCTCTTGTATTCAAAAATGTAATTCTGTCCCAACCCGCACTGATGTTTTATTCATCAAACAAGATGCCAATGCGAAAGTCCATCTCTGTGTTCCGCTCACTCCAATACATCAAACAGCTGGCAGAGACGTATTGGTCCGTGCCAGCGTGTCCAGATTAATAATGTCACCGTGCCACGTTATTTGTTTCTCTAAGCGCCGCTGCAAAGCATTCTCTGGCATCAGGAATCATGGCTCTGCAGGACGCTTGATGTGGAGACATAAATTACACAGATAGCTTTTTGGGAATGGGGTGCTGACCCTGGTGCATGATGTGATCTGACTCAGCACACTGCAGATGTGGACCACATTGTAACCATCCATAAATTCTGGGTCACCTGACAAGATGTGAGTCTGGCAACTCAATCATGATTTGTCTGATGAGGAATCTCCTTATCTTATTATGGGGTGGTGTATTGAAGCTGTGTGTGTCCTGCAGTGATGGGAAAAAGGTACTCAGACCCTTTTCCCAATAGTAAAAGTATTAAAACCACAAGTTGACATACTTTGGTAAAAGTAAATATCCTGGACTTGGAATAGTGTTTAAGTGAAAGCACACATGTGTGATCAGTCTACTGTACTAGAAGTTTAAAAGTTAAAGTGGACCTATCATGCTATATTTGAATAATATAGTGTAGGACCATACCTATATAAGGCATATTTATACTTTATTTTTCAAAATACCAAACAGATCATGCATTTTAGCCATTCCTCATTTCGCTCAATTTAACACTGTCTTTGCATGGGCTGATTCTGTGAGAACAGCACCATCTACAGGCCTGGCATATGTACTACAGCGTCTCCAGCGCTTTCGAACGGCAATGTCTGTGGCTGTCTCCTCCTGATTGGTGGAGTTGTCCCAATAGCCGTAGCGCCACTTTTGTGACGTCACAGAAGTGTTCAAATCTGGATCAGTCTGCAGATCCGTTGCAGCCCCTTTTTAAGAGATTTGGGTATGGAGGAAAATAGAGAGGGTTGTGTTTTCTGACACTTGGTGAGTTCCCTGGAACACCGGGGACACATATGCATGTATAAAAGACGTACAAAAGTGCATTTTGCATGATAGGTCACCTTTAAATAAAGAAATGTTGTGTATTGACGCTCAGTCCTGAGATTAAACTTGAATACAAGCCCATTCAAAACTCTCCTTGGTCCTGTGTCTGTGTGTCCATATTAGTTGAAGCACCAAACAGTAAAATACATAATGCAGAATGACCCCTGTCAGAGTGGAAAATCTATAAAAAGTGTACATGGCTTGAATACTCGATTCTGATTGGTGAATGTGGAAATTCCAGGGGTTTTTATTTTTCGCTAACGCACCACTGTTAAGAAGAACAGACCGTTGCTTAGAAGGATTTAGGGACTAGGTGTATTCATTTCAGAAAACAATATGGAATACTGTCGCAGCAGTTCAAAGCAATACGATAATTTTTACATTTGCGTATAGGTATCCGGTGTACCATGTATTGTCAGTGTTTTTTGTTTTCATCGATGACTGCCAGCTGCACATATGCTGATACTGGGTTATTTATGTAAAGTCCCAATCTGCATAATAAAGATATTTTTCAAATAATAGTAGTGGAGATATTTCTCTGTTATGTATTGGAGTTGAAGTATACAAAGTCAACGCTCAACACGAGTTACAAAACATTTTATTTAAGTACATTACTTGTGTAAATGTGCTCAGAAACTTTCCACCACCTGAATCCAAACAAGTGCTGCATATGCTAAACTAAATGTGCATAATTCCTCTGAAAAGATGTGGGTCTAAAGTGGCATGTTATCCTCGTCTCTCTCTGCAAAATAAATAGAAAACAGCTGAGTTCGGCTTCTGTGCAAATAGTGTCAGTGGAACAATAATCTCAGTTGTATTGCCTTTCTGAAGTTATATTTGTCTGCTCCTTTTATAGAAGGAAACAAACTGCTGTGTGCATGCGACCCTGAGTGACCCATCTCCTGCAGCCTCACAATCAAAACATTCCTTGCTGTGTAGCGAAATATGTTCAGAGCAACTTAGCCAATGCTGAAAGTGGGAACATTCAGTTGTGAGAAACATCCATGCAATAGTTCCAAATTATTGTTTTTTATAGCTTAAACACAACAATTAGCCATACATTGGAGCTGGTATATGGGCCATGTAAATGAGAGTGGACGCAATAGCAAACACAACATTAAGCTGATGGAATGGAGCCACAGGAGCCCTGACACACCAATTAAACATGCAAGTATGCTTTTAGTGTACTAACCATTCCTAAAAGGACATTAAAGTGAATAAGTATGGGCATGTTCAGAGATGACAGCACTTGTTAAAGAGCTGTTTAAATGTATGGCCACACAGTGCCATCTACTGGTGTTCACATGCATTACAAGCAGAGCCCTGAGATGTAATTGAAGATGTATTTGTGTTAAATTCACCTTTCAGTCATTTGTACTAACATTTAAACAGAATATCGACACCAGCACCATAATTTGTGAAGCAAATAAAATCAAAACCTCCATTCCTTCGTGTATTCAGAGATGACTGTGGTTCAGACTGCTCCGATATTAAAAACAAACATCATTATAATATGTAAAGGGAAGACACTCTAAACATCAAAGAGCCATCAGTAGAAAATAAACAGAAGAGCCCTCACGCAAACAAGACCAATTTCACCAGCCTTACCCTGGTGAGAATCTAGTTTACAGACAGCTTAGACTCGGTTATTTAGCTTAAGCGAAATAAAAGTAAATAAACCGACAGTCCATTTGAAAAGCTTTCAGGCACAATTCACACCATGAAGGCTATTAAATAGTTGGCATGAGTTTAATGTGTGTTCATGGCACTGTAAAATAGGACCTGTGAAATCAGAGTCAGTTAATTAAATTCTGTTCGCAGCTTCAGATGAATTCACAAGATATAAATATATATTTCTCACTGCAAAATCTGAATTAAACTAAATGGGAGCAGAGATGAGATACTGTATTTAATTCGTCCAAAATGACAGTTTTGAGTCAAAGATGTAAAAAAATAAAAGCAAAAGCAATATAATGCAATCATATAGAAATAAAACAGCCTTCATCTTTAAATTAGTGAGAAGAATCAAGTCGTTTTTGATACAGCCACAAGGGAAACAGATATATAGGACTTACGTTTTTTTTAATTGTGTGCGCCCCTGTTGAGTGTTGCTTGAAGAAGTGGTTGCCGAACGATTTTGATGAGATGGATCAAAAGGATATTAAAGGAGGGCACATATATTTCCACTAAACAAAAAAAAAATTATTAAGACTTTCCTTGATACTCCTTTAACCCTGAATATAGTAGAAAATGCCTTTCCTCCAGAAAAAACATTCAATATTATTTAATAAATCGTTAACTCGCGGACAAATTGTGACGATTCTCTCTGACCAATCAGCAGTCTGGAGTGTTTACGTCACAAGTTTAGCATATTTTCAGCTCGCTTGGAACCTCAATTTCGGAGGGGCCAAAAAAAAGTGAAAAAGTAGCCGTGAGCCGTTACTACTCCTAGTGGAAAAGCAAAAATGAGCGGACAGACCCAAACCAAACCGCACCAAAACCTGCAGTTTATTATATAGTTTGATCAATCCAAACTAAATTATTTTACAAATGGGGGGTTGTGTACAGGAGTTTTTCTTGACAGGAAATCCCTGAAGCTAAGCGTCAGCAGGCGCCAACTTCATTTACTACACACAAAAGAGAGTGTTACTTATCTTCCTATACCATTTCTGCATTAAATATGGCCAGTTGATTTGCTGAGATTAAAGAAAATGGTATCTTAGATCATTCAATTTTAAAATATCTTTAAATAAAGCGCTGTTACCGGAAGACTTAGGAAACATTTAATATATATTGTGGATTTAAGAACCGGACACTCTTATCTCACAAACACAATTTAGCTTTTGTTTGCTTGAACTGTTTGTTGATCTGCGAATTTAAGCTTGTTTTACGCTTTAGACTACTTACTGTTAATTCCTCTGGATGAGTATCAGCTCAAATCCCTACAAATGCAAATATATAAAGAGGATTTCCAGCGAACAACAATACTGGTAATTATAGTCTCAAATTAAACTCTTCAGATGTAAAATGAACTTGGCTACCCAGAGGCTCTGCTAGATGAAATGCAACAACTGCCAAGAATTAAAACGAGTGAATATTGTAAATAGGGTATATCCATTCCAGCAGAAAATGTGGGTGTCAGGCCAAGCTGGTTTAGGATCATTGTGATTTCCATTGAACAGATAATAAACACACAGGGGTCACAGAACAGCATAATCATATCTCACCATCCCCTGCAAACTGTCACAATGCCTTTAGCCGAGAAAATGGCATTAAAGCAGACAGTTCATTCTCAGTTTATTAGAGTCAATTTAAACTCAACAAAGTATCCAATTATAACACGTCCTCCAGATAAACAAATCCAGCTCTTTCAGTATTGTTTACTTCTGGGACTCATTCTGTTGTGCCTGTTTTCTGAATGTTCAATTATTTTTATTTCATTATATTGTGCGGCACTCTCACGTCTGGCCACAAAAGGTTATTTTATTTCCTCTTTGTAGATCTTGCAGGGAGGTTGTTAGTACTTTCCTCTGCCTCGTATTATTGCGTAACCCTGTAAAGCCCAAAGAAAAACATTAGAATTTTTTTTTTTGACCTTTCAGATGTTGTTGTAGGGAACCTCTGGAGCAGAAATGAAAGAGTTTTCACATGTTGGTAAGTTTTTAGGGAAATGTTGTAATATTGCAACGTTTGGCTTAGGTGGGAGCAGAAATTCGGTATTTCTACTCACATTGTCTGAATAAATATATTGAACAACTAAGGGTTGATTTGCAGGATTGATTGCTTACTTACTGTAGCCCTGTATCAGTATAGCATGAATAATAATCTGTCATATTTGTTATGAATAGTCATTTATTAAATATGAATACAATGGAAGTCCCAAAAACAGTTCCTATCGTCGGAAAAGCAGAGACGGACGTCACACTTGGTGCATCGTGTGTTTGTGTACCCTTTGCAGTGTCTGCAGTGTCCTCTCTCTGTCTTTTACATTACATTACATGTCACTTGTTAGACGCTTTTATTCAAAGCAACTTACATACTCAATACTGTGGGCAATCCCCACAGGTGCAATTTGGGGTGAAGTGTCTTGCCCAGGGACACAACGACATGCTGACTGCAGTGGGGTTTGAACCTGTGACCCCCTGATTCCAACACCAACACACAAGCCACTGCACCACACGCCTCTTCACTGGAAAATGTGCCACTAGGTCCTTGCGTACATCCAGTGGAGGTTGTGATCTCTTGGATGGGGCCCCATTTGGTGGACTTCCATCACCTGAGGATGGTCTCTTCTGAGCATTCAACTGGCTCCTTGATGTCACCGTCGCTGCTGGGCTCCCGTTGCCTGAAGATGGTCGTCCTCTCTTGGGTGTTTTCAGAGGAGTTGTGTTCCCCTGATTAGAACAGAATCAATCAACATGTCAAAAATACACTAGGATACAAGTCAAACATATTACAGTGAAATATAAAAAAATATTACAAACGGCAAATAGCAAAAATGCATTCTCACCAGGATGACAGAGGATGCTAGATCTGCCTGAAACTGTCTCCTGGCAGGATCTCCTGCTTTGGCATCTTTAGAGCTTTGCACTCCCGCTCGTAGAGGAGCCAGGCGTTGATCAAAGCAAGGATGATGGTGTGCCTACAGATGCACACGTACCAGCGCCGGGACTTCATGGATCTAGTCCAGCAAAGGATGACACAAGTGTGACCGCTCTGCTGTCATACCATTCGACAGCACAGATGTTGTGGTTGGCCTCCACTCGGATGTCAAGCTTCCTCTCCTTTTTTTCTTCAA
>NW_011336799.1:4682-6687 GCF_000735185.1 Notothenia coriiceps | reverse complement strand
GGGACGAGGAGTCATTTAACCAGCCGCCAGTAGGAGTCAGGCTTTACTTTCTTTTATATCCATAAAGACAAAGTAAATCTGTTTACAGTTATTTCATATGGATGTTGAGAGGTATCCATATATCTCTTCATTTTGCTCTCAAAATGCACCAGATTGATGCATCTAACTTCAATATTTAAAAAAAAAATCTTCCCGGGGGAGCATGCCCCCGGACCCCTCTAGAGGGTGTCAGGTCCACTCCCCACTTATAAAAATAGCACTTTACCACTGCACCCCCTTTAATCTCAGATGCACCCTCAGTCATTTTGTTTAAGTACAGTGAGCCTTTCTAAAATATGCAGTAAAGAGACAAACCCACCAGCATTATAGGATATACTATGAGCCAAATACTTGTTTTTGGGCTGTATAAATAAATTGACTTGAAACAGTTGCTGATTTAGAGTACTGGCACCTTTTTTATTCCAATTCAAGCACTGAATAAAAGGAATACCTACACACACATGCAGGTAAACCAGTTCAACAAGTCACACAATCCTGCCTATCATCATAATAAAATGAATACCTACACAAACATGCAGGTAAACCAGTTCAACACAATGCTGTCTGGCTAATGATCATACTAAAAGGGATACATCCAAGTGTCCCAACACATTTCAGAAATAACTGTTTCAAAATCACATTTTATGAATGTATTCCACAATAACTAATTATGTACATGTTCTAGACATTGTAATAATCACAAAAACATTTGAGGCATTTTACATACTTGAATCTGACACATCCAGTCCAATAAAACAAAGAGATGTTGCTCGTTTGAAGATTCGGAAGTTTGAAGATTCAGAAGTCCTGCCAGAGGGCAGGACCTATAAACACATGTACAACCCAATAGCATTGTGAGGCTGAACAAAAGGACCGTTTGACTATGTGAATGTAGTCTTTAAAAAAACAAAAACATTTACTGACATTTTTAGGATAGCTTAAAGTAATGTTGTAAAATTACAACAGTGGGCCTTACAGGGTTAAAGGCACACCAGCAAGAGTACATACCTGCAAAGTTTTTACTTTTACAGTTATGCCTAATCTGTTCATTTGAATTGATGCTACGTTATATTTCAATATCACAGCATTTAGCCGACAGCTGTAGTGCGTTGTTGGAAATTACGATTTAAAAAACCTAAAAATCAAGTACATAATGTATAGTATAAAAAGGTGTACTTATGGAAGGAAAATAAACTACAGCCTGGTTGTAGCTGCACCTGGAAGTAACAGTCACGTTTTATATACAAAACAAAGAGTGAATAACAAAAAATGCATACAAAATTATAATCCAATTACATAAGTTATAGGAACTTTGAAACTTTGAATTTAGGGATTTTAGCCTTTGCAGACCATTTACATGCACACAAAGGGAAAGCCCAACATGCATTACAGTGCCTCTTTAAGTATAGTCCTCAGATTAAAGGATACTGAAAAGCCTTAAATAACTTTTATTAATGCTGTTATTTGGTCGAAAACAACAGATACATCTTTCCAGAATCATGAGACGTTGACACATCATTGCTATAAAGTAAAACTTTAATTTGGTATATAGTTTCTGACGTCGTTTCTCTTGTTAGTTCACTGGTCATTACAGGAATGGAATGCTGAAAGCTATAGATTAATCAACAAGAAAGTGCACACGTGTTAACTTTCAAATTCAGATTTGTACATTATTATAATTAATTTCTAATACATTTTTCTCTTTATATATATATATATATTCCCATTTATGTGTATATAAAACAATAAAAACCTCTTAATTATTGCAAAATTGAAATTGACACATTAATTCAAGCACATGAAGATGAATAAAACAGACAAAGAATTAAAGGGAAATATAATCCACTCTTAAAGGTGGGGCAGGTCATTTTGGAGAAACCAGCTTGAGTGCGCTAGAATTTGAAAATACACAGCCGGAAGAAATCTGCCACTTCCTTACAGAGCCCCTCCTCCAACACACACGAAC
>NW_011336799.1:1517-4314 GCF_000735185.1 Notothenia coriiceps | reverse complement strand
ATTGCAAAATTGAAATTGACACATTAATTCAAGCACATGAAGATGAATAAAACAGACAAAGAATTAAAGGGAAATATAATCCACTCTTAAAGGTGGGGCAGGTCATTTTGGAGAAACCAGCTCGAGTGCGCTAGAATTTGAAAATACACAGCTGGAAGAAATCTGCCACTTCCTTACAGAGCCCCTCCTCCAACACACACGAACACGCACATGACCAATGAGGGCACGAGATAAGTTTGAGCTCAGATGGAAGGCTGACAGGCAGGTAGGCCATCCAGTTACTTTAGCCGGGCCGGCTCAGATGATTGGTCGTGCTTTTTACAGTACCACGGCTTCCACTGATGAAATCTTTTTATGGATTTTTAGTCAAAGCACTTCAGATATTCATTGATATCGGGATGTTAAGAACATTCCATGGAATATAACAAAAAATGTATCTCGAGCCGGTTTCTCAAACTTACATACCCCACCTTGAAGTCATAGCATTCACTGGGATTTAAACCCTAGCTTCTCTGATTTCGGACTGAAAACCCCAAGCACCCGCTTATTAGGCCCATCATGAAATACATCCCTTTTCCCTGTGATGTGTCACCTGATAATAACCATGCACAATGTGTACACTACATTAAAGCCACTTATTGCTCTCTTCAACATCGGTGTTTTGAGATAAAGGTCCAGCTTTGTTAAAGTGCTCGTTGTGGTGTGAAAATGTGGAGAACGAAGAGGTGAAGGAGGGAAGAAAACAGTCTTTGGGTGGATTAATGACACTGTGGGGTCATTGTGGGATGACGTGTGTGTGTGTGTGTGTGTGTGTGTGTGTCTGTGTGTCTGTGTATGTGTGTGTGCGTGTGTATGTGTCATATTGTAATTACTGCCTGTAATTGGAGAGGGTCAAATGGTAATGTGATTGTTTGCCTTTTACTGCTAGGCCAGTGAAATCCTACAGTACTGAAAGGAGTTTTTGCATGTGTCAGCAGAGCGAATCATGTAACCAAATTAGTGAGAACAGTTTTCTGAGCACACTGTAATTGTAGCTAGGATTTTGTATCTGTGTTTTTCCCAAATTACTTTTCTAAAATAATGTCGTGCCCAGTACATTAAAAAAGTTTTCAGTGGAAGCGATTGATTTTCCATTTCATACTGCCTCCTTTAAAGATTCCCTCCTGAAGTATTTTCAGTGTAAGTCACTGGGGACAAATAAGGTTTGATTCAAAATGCTGTTTACCAAATAAAAGTACATATCTTCCAAAAGGGTAGTAAAGGGGGACTTTCATACTAAAGGACATCTGCTTGGTTTGTTAAACTCAGACTGCTGAAGCCTCATACAGTATGTTCACTTAGACTTAAAAATGCCTTTTCAAACAGAATGAAGACTTTTGAAATTGAACCCCACTTTTCTCTCTAGTACGAACAGGTGAAACAGCCCCAAAAACATTATTTTGATGTACATAGGACAATGATTGTATTAAATGTGAGAGTGTAAATCTATCTACTAGTTATTTACTATAACAGACCTTTAAGGCGATCTGAAGCAAGTTTTGTTGTGCTTTGCTGAGTGAATAGAAACTTATGGTTTCCTGGGAAAAAACAAAAATCTAAAAACATGCAAGAACCTCAGTGTGGCTTTCTGAGTTGTCTGCATGCAAGCTGCTTGTAGCTGATGCCTTAACCTTTCTTTTCCAAGTGGAACAATCTAAGTCTTACTAGCTGTAAATGCTGCCTCTTTGAACTCCACAGTTTAAAGTTTGGGTGATAAATGCATTTTGAGTACAGTTAAACACAAACATGAGAAAAAAAACCCACAGTTAAGCCTAAAAACGTTTGTAAAGCACATGGAGTGATGTAATGCGCACATGTGTCCAGATAAAGCATTTGACAATAAAAACACGGTACATATATATCCAGGTGTAACAAAAATAATTAAACAACAAAGCAGTTAAAGAAATGAAGCACACAGTATAGAAAAACGTAAAGCTGAAGTGAATGCTGGTGAGGCAACAGTGTTTGTAGTTCAGTTCGGATCATTCAATGAACACAAGTGCCAGACTTAAAACATTTCAGCGCTGTGGAGAGACATCCAGTGTAGCAAAACAAAGGCAATATGACATGTATATGACATTATAATACAATGCAATAGGTTCTTCTACAGGCTGTACCGTATGGCTTCAGATTAAAGATTTCCTGAACCAAACATTCCCCCACGAGGTTTGAGAATGTTTGCCCAAAGAGATGCATTTGGTTTGAAAAAGAATAGTATGAAAATAGTGTTTCTGTTAATTTTCTGAAATGATAGTCTTTGGAATAATGTAAAGTAATCAGGGATTTAATTGTCTGTTGTTTTGAGGATTGTTTTAATTCGAAAAGAGAGGAGTTTGTCGCCTTATATTTGATCACATCCCCCAATATCTATTTTGGGAAATGGGCAACAAACTGACTTTAAATGGAAGTCAGTGGACGATTTTTTTGAAATATTCCTACCAGCAGCAAATTAAACGACCACTCACAGACGGAGAGGAAGAGTTATCAGAGCTTTGAGCTGCGGGAGGAAAAATGAAAGCATAAATCATACGCCGCGTGGAAATATCTCTGTCCTTTAAGCAGTGATAAAAGCAGGATTTAAAGATGGGGGGGGGGAAAGCGTTGCATGTCATTCAACTTGTCACCACTTCTGGCTTTCAAACAACCCTTCTCTGTTAGAGCCAATCTCCACTGCGGCACTTCTACACACGCGCTGACATTTCAGATAGTAAATTCAACTTGGACCAGACAGGGAAATTAGATGCTTAAGGCTCTGACC
>NW_011336799.1:0-1478 GCF_000735185.1 Notothenia coriiceps | reverse complement strand
AGTTCATATGCTCTCTGTCATTGATGATCGTTCTTTGCTTCTTCGGGAGTATTGAGGAAGGGATTATGATCAGAGTGGTAGTCAGTATCAGTACAATATAAACACTTCTTAAATTGGTGCAACGTGCTAAAACACTGTGACATGTTTTATGTCTTTATAGGTTCAAATATTTCCTCGGCTCGTATCATTTTCATCAGACATTATTTAATCCAGTCAGCCTCGTAGTCGCAAGTGATTTGNTACGGCTTCCACAGATGACATTTTCTTATGGATTTTTTGTCAAAGCACTTAAGATTTTCATTCCTTTCGGGATGTTAAGAGCATTCCATGGAATATAACAAAAAGTGTATCTTGAGCCGGTTTCTCAAACTTACATACCCCACCTTTAACGCAGCCCTTATTCTGGTAAACAGGTACACTTAAACAGTGTTGTGAGGAAAAGTCATTGTTTGAGCTCCAGACTCCACAGCACACATAGTCAGTACGCCTTTTGTTTGTCAAAATGTTCAACTTTAAAGCTCTGTCAGCTGTTTCAAGCCAGTGTTTTAGCTGTAATTTAAGTTTTGATACAGGCTAAAATCAGTGTTGTTCAAGTCAGAGTCACATGGCCAATTTCACCTCATTCCTGTCCTCAGCTGCTGCGGATTGAACTGTGCTTGTTTTTCCCTGCAGCTATTTGCTGTGTTTTTATGCATGTAAACGGTCTGCAGAGGTACCGGGTACCGCATGATGTCATGAACCAAATGGACCAATCCTTTGAGCGGTTACGTCACGTCCGCGGAGCCGTTACGTTAAGGCCCCGCTGATTGGTCCAAATTGACCAATCCACGGACTTCCTCACACACACACTCAGTGCAGGCAGCTCTGCTGATCTCTCCTCCCTGGCTGCAGGCTGATAACAGACAGTTGGGATCGCGGAGAAATTCTCTCTGCAGACTGGTGTTGTCACGATACCAACATTTTGGTTTCGATACCGATACCAAGTCAAGAATTGCGATTCCGATTCTTTTTCGATACTTTTCTTAAAAAAAGGGAAACAGTCTTAAATTTAATTATTGTGCTTTGTTTCACACCAGAANTTATTGTTAGGCAGGAACCCTCAGTGATAGTACGTTTCCTGCGATTCAGGTGCAGTTTTCACCCTTTCAACAAACTAAGACTATACTTTCAGGGATCATTTCTATAGTTTCTGACTTGAGAAATGTGTTTCTAAAGTGATTGGTCTCGCTACCCACGATGAGGAGATGTGATATTTCCTTCTGAGCGTGAAGCGGACACAGAGTAATGATTCAGTTCATATGCTCTCTGTCATGGATGATCGTTCTTTGCTTCTTCGGGAGTATTGAGGAAGGGAATATGATCAGAGTGGTAGTCAGTATCAGTACAATATAAAAACTTCTTAAATAGGTGCAACGCAGGCTCTGGGCACTTTGGCGTCACTAAGACTCTCTGCCGCCTTCGCCAGGGTTGCTACTGGG
>NW_011336798.1:0-6536 GCF_000735185.1 Notothenia coriiceps | reverse complement strand
GTGTGTGTGTGTGTGTGTGTGTGTGTGTGTGTGTGTGTGTGTGTGTGTGTGTGTGTGTGTGTGTGTGTGTGTGAGTGAGTGAGTGGCTCCATTCTTCCCAGCAACACCATGACAACCAACTGCAGTACTGAGTCCTATAAGAATGCATTGAGGAGTATATCTGACAATTTTGCCACCTGTTCAAAAACTATGGCTCCTATAACAAAATTACCAGACCGTGATCATCAGGGAACCCCAACGAACTGAAATGTGTTTTTCTTTGGGTTTTGTGTGTCAAATGTTGAGATGGGAGCAGTTTATCTAAAGTGTACTTCTCTCTGCTCTGAAGAAAGATCCGGAACAATTGGACTGGACTTTTTTCTCTCTTCATGCCCTCAAGAGGCATTTATTTTTATTTTCCAACCTAGGAGAGGTTTTCCTACATTTTCATGAAAAAATATGTCTGAGGAGTGTAGGGTTTGGAAATTATGACAAGTTTAAAACATTTTTTGGGGAGAATTTCAAGCACTCCTGCACTCTGTTTTGAGATCAAAGCACTCTAGAGTTAACGAGCTGCTCCATCCACTCTAATGTTAAAATCTGAAAAAGGCCTCTCTACTAAGCTCCAAACTAAGTTCAATATCTCAAGAAGTGTACAAGATATCAACAAATCTGAATAATAATTGAATAGCTGAAGGTCCTGTGATCCTTTGAAAGTTGGAATGAAGTGTCTAGCTGAAAGTATGTGGAAGGAGTAGCATTTGGCGCAAGGTGTAGGAAAAGAGGATTTGAAGGCATCTCCCATTGACTTCAATGTTAAAAAAAGAGTTTAAAAAGCTGAATATTTCAAAAAGTATAAAATATTTTTAAAAAGTTGAAGGTTTCCCATCGATTCCTGAACAGGCTGAATAGTTTAATATTTGAATGGTTTCTGTAGCTGAAAATAAGCTGAAGTTATGGAGAGCCAAAGTATTGGCTGAAATAAGAAGAATAAAGATTCGAAGAACTATAGTGGAATGCTGTAAACAGCATTCACACTAATAATAAGGGGAAGAATAAAGATTTGAACTACTATAGTGGAATGCTGTAAACAGCAATCACACTAATAATAAGGGGAAGAATAAAGATTTGAAGTACTATAGTGGAATGCTGTAAACAGCATTCGCACTAATTATTCGGAATCTACGGAAGGGAATTAAGACCACATGAATAAGGTGATATTTATTTTCCTTTTTTTATTCTGAGGATTAGTCATAATTGCAGCTGAGTGGGAACAGGGCTGCCAGGCACACTGACTCTTCTACTGGCATTTCTTATCTAAAAGGAAGGTCAAGTGAAAGTACCTCCCAGATGGGAAAACAGTCTTTCACTGGCAATAATCAAGTTATTTATGGAATGTACTGCAAGCCCGTCAATGAGAGTTCATTGCCGGGTCAAATCATTAAAACACAAGGAATATATATAATTCAAAGTTTATAATTATGTTTAAATTCAATTTTAAATGTCAAAATATTGCTTTAACATCAAGTTTCCAGTGTTTGTGCTGGAATGTGACAGCAGTGTGTTTTCTGTCTCTGCTCAGAATGGTGCGTTTCTGGAGCATCGAGGAGAAAGCCCCTCAGGCCATCGGCTCCCTCTCTAACGGCCTCTGCTGTGCCTTCTCCGCTGAAGGAAGTGTCCTTGCTACTGGGTAAGGCTCTGTCACTCCACCCTACACACACACGTCAGTCACACCTTATTGACTTCTGCAGAGGAACCAGTTTCCCGTCTTTTATCACCGCTTGCTGGCATCATTGGCAGGCACCATGCATTCTCTGCTGTTTTTAGATTTGCTAAAATCACTGGCCCTATTCCAAACCGACCCCTACCACCTCCCACTCCATGACTAAACTGTGTGTAGTCATACATCCAGCTGAATGAGGCTCCTTTGTGGAGGGTGTAAATACAGCAGCAAGCTTCAGAACAAAATTCCCTCTCTTCGTCAGAAACAAGAACTGTCGCAACTTTCCGTAAAGATGTTTTAAAATCAGCATTGCTCCAACCAATTCTAACACAAAACAGCCTTTTTTTTTAGATCCGATATTTATGAGCTGCTTGGTTATAGCAAGAATCACTGTAAATATAATAAACCTTACAATCAAATGAACACGTCATCTACTGTTTTCTAGACTAGACTTGGGTATATATAATCGTAAATTACAATGTAATCTTAAAGACCTCAAACTCCTACCATTCTACCTTATTTTGCGCTGTTGACAAGTGAATGTTTGCACTGAACTATTTGTACACTGCGTGTTTCAGGAAGGACATAAAACAGCGTAGGGCAGGTGGTTAATCAGGACAGATGTTAGGGGGGGGGTAGGGGCCAGTTTTGGAATGGAGCCCCAGTGCGGTTATGATGCATCAGTGCCCTGACCCTCAACCTGTTTTCCTTGTTTTTTTGTTTGCTTTTAGGACTCGTGGCAGTAGTGTGCTCTTCTGGGAGTGTCCTCGTAGCGTTGCCAGTCTGCAGCACATGTGTAGAATGTCTATCCGCCGGTTGACTACCACCCAGCAAGTGGAGACGCTGGCCATTCCTACACCGCTCCGCGACTACCTGACCTACAAAATCATTTAACCCCCCACCCCTACCCAGGACCACCAGCTGACCCAACTGCCCCTGTCGCTGCAGCATCATGCTTGAAAACCAACAAAATACTTCCTGGAAAACCTTTTTTCATACAACTTTGTTGAACAAATGCAATCAGGACAGAGAGAAAGATACTGAGCTGAGACCCCCCCCCCCACTCACTCATAGCAGGATATCGTGTTCTGTAAATATTTATTTTCGTAAGTTCTTCAGTAGCAAGCACACCATCCATACCGGTTAGGTTAACATTTTCCAGGGCCTCCTGTCCCCGTTACATGCCTGTGTGCAGCCCCTCTTCCAGCTGCCTCAAGCCAGGTTCAGTAACCCAACTTCAACTTGAATGGGGCGTTGCATTTCATGCAAGTGCTGTTTGCAGGTGGGTCAGCGAAAGGGATGAGACGTGGGATTTTTTTTTTTTAAAGATGCAAGATTTCAAAAGGCCAATACTACATGTGTGAACTGTAAAGTATCTTTACATTATCACCATGGCATAAGAAAAGAACAGAGCCAAGCAGTTATTGTTCCCTCCCCGAAACATTTCAGCCAGTGAATGACAAGGAACTGAAGTGGAGATATGTCTTTGAAATATCTGTATTGGCTTCGCAAATCTTGTATCGGTCGGGGGAAAGGCACCATTTCATTGGTCGGTTTACCAGAGAAGCACCATAGAAAGTTGAATTGTCTTCGTTCCTTTCGATCATTGTGTGACAGCCTTAGGGAATCTACTGTTTCTGAACAGTTCACCAACTATCATTCCATTATGATTGTTGGTGGTGGGAATGCAAAGAGAAAAATGTAGCAGTGAAGATGGTTCAGGCAGCAAATGGCTTCTGCTAAAGATTAACGAGGAAGGAAGGCATTCAACATGCGCTGGCCCCAGGCCTACAAGCATTGTGTTGAAGTGAGAAACCCTCAGTGTAAACATAACATTGTTTACAAAAATCTCCACGCGGGATCTTACAATCCTGCAAGCTACCAAACCACGCTAACTGGCTGTCAACAAAACCTCCGTAAATTGCACAGAAAAAATTGGTCCAACCACATGATGTAGGTGCAGTCTGCCCCCAAACCTTTCTCAGTCTGGCGAGATAAATGGCAATAGTATGCTTGAATTTATTTAAGTGTTCGTGCCCCCCCTCCCTGTTCTCAGAGTTTCGTGTGTGTATATGAAAATGTCTATAAACAAGTCTTAAGTGTTTGTTTCCCCACTTTGCCATTTATATCCATTTTTGTAATCTTTTTTTTTTGGCCTTTGTCAACCTTATAAATGTGAAAGAGTCAACAAATGGTTACACGTCTTACTGTTCTAGCCCAGAGAGCTATTACATTTCCTTACAGATTGGACACAGTGGCAGTGGATGTGTCACTTTATGTTGAAGTTACAATAAGACATTTTAGCGACCCTGAAATTAATTTAAACTCGGCTATCTGGTGTTAGAGCTTCATGTTCACTCTAGATGGAGATGTATTCACATGATAATCCACAATGACGCTTTTTGGAGATACAGTATTCTAAGAGTCTTCTGTTTCTTGATTGTCACTTTCACGTTGTGAGATGTGAAGAAGGGAAAGTGAGCCTTTTGTTTTTTCCTGTGTTTCTGTTGTGAAGTGGCTGCACATCAGCCGTCAATCCTTTTGGCAATACGTTCTCCGACAGTCGGTGCTAATGCCAAAAGTTTTCATTTCCACTTTGTTTTTATAGTTTCCTGCTGAAATATGAAGGGGCTGAAGTGCTTCGTTATGTATATCCTTACCGGGGGTTGCATTACGTTACCATGGTGTTTGGAAAAACACAGTCCTGCCTCAGTGAGTTGCAGTATGAATCGTTAAATAAATCAAATATATATGAATGTATAAAGGTAATTTTTCTTTGAGGGTTTGTTTCAATAAAAGCTTTTTTGATAAAATAATGTGTATCCTGAAGACCTCTACTTTGATCCTTTCCCTGGAATCCTCATACATGAGAACATGTAGCTCCTGTAAATACTGTATTCCAGGAATGAGTCCCGAAATGAGTTAGCATTTTAGCACATCAGGGTTCCCTGGTCTGAAAGTCAATGGGTTTTTCTATTCGTTTTTGGTAATACGGTCTGTGGTAAACACAAACAGATGAGATTTTTGCCTTTTCCTTTACAATATAAAATTAGTTAGTAACGGTTTGTAAATTCACCATTGGTGAATGTTTGAAAATGCACATGTCCCAAAAATGGCAGTGGCTCAACAGTGTCTACATAAGATGAGCAGATTACTAAACTCATCACGCCAGACACGAGTCTGTATTTAGTTTAGCTTTTGTGAACGTCTGCTGCTTTTAGGTGTCTTTAAAAAGGAGGTTGCTACCAAGTTATAAGACTAGTTAACGTCATCACGACTAATATTAGCCACCTTAGTTTAGCGGTGATGTCAGGTCATGCGACCATGATGTAGTTTGTTAATAGCATAACGTTAACTTTTTACCTTGCCATTGCATAACTCCAAAAAATAATTTAAGTGGTGTTAATATGTGGAGATTATCCTGCTCAACAAAACGTGTATGTATTATAAATGTGTGTTTAACATAGATCTTATCTTAAATATCCCAAAATCCAATGGAAAATTCCAATTGACTTTTTGTCGAAGGAGCCCTCACGATGCTAACTTCGTGGTCGGCCTACAAAAATACGCGTTTACTGCACCACTCTGTAAACAAGAGTAACGGGAAGCTTTCCCATTCCTTTTTTCATACTAAATACTTCACATTGAATTTAACTGTATAGAATAAATACTTGCCCCTGTCTCATTTCAGAATACTCTATAGTTTCACTATGATAGAAAACAATGCTTTGAGGGTGGTCCTCAAAATGTAAACAAACAGTAGTTATGAGATGTGAAATCATTGTTCTGTAATATTACAACACTGACGGCTCTAAACTGTTTTGGTTTACTTATTAATAGAATTGTCTGTGAAGCGTGTATGGATCTTACTTAGTGAGGCATGGGACCATCCTTCTAACAAAGGAGTGGAAAATTACTAGCATCTGACTATACACACACACACAGCTATGCTCTGTGTCCACATGAGCTGTGATCGGGTTTATTATTGCCCCGGCTGCTGCTCAGTGACATTAAAGCAGTGGTTCTCAAACTTTTTCTGTCAGGCCCTACCCTGTGGGGTAGCTTGACGTTTCATAGAGGGTGCTCAAACATTTAGGGTTTCCCATTAATGTACCGGTCGCTACAGTGGAATTTTCTACGGCAACAATCCCCACGCAAATACACAGTGTACCCGCCACTGTTACAATGAAGGCTCGATAATCAGCTCACGGCATATAGGTGTAAGCAGGGTTAAAGTGCTATTTTTATAAGTGGGGAGTGGGCCTAACATAAGGGGGTCTGGGGGCATGCTGCTATATTAAATAAATATTGAAGTTAAAAGCATCAATCTGGTGCGCTTTGAGAGCAAAATGAAGAGATCTATGGATACATCTCAACACCTATATGAAACAGAAGAACTGTAAACAGATTTACTTTTTCTTTATGGATATTTTACAAATCACCATTTTAAACTTTATTCTTTTTTTACTGTCATATAGTATTTCATACCTGTTTTTCATTTATTCTCTTATTTGTTTATAACTATAATGATCATATAAACGTGTGCCTCGGAAATAATTGTTTACATCAAACGTTTGAGACCCACTGAGATAACTTAGACTTAAGTTAACTATCTAAACACTCAAGAGTCCTTTAGTTCACTGAGCCTCTCAGTCCGACAGGAGAGGACTCTCCTCAAAAGGCGCATTCACCAGCAGTAGCCTACTTTGTTGTTGAAAAAGCTCCTTATATCCGTTAGCGTAGCTCGCTAGCACCAGAAGCTAACAACAACGATCTCCGGTAGGCCTATTGGCTCTCTCTCTCTCTCTCTCTCTCTCTCTCTCTCTCTCTCTCT
>NW_011336797.1:2908-6250 GCF_000735185.1 Notothenia coriiceps | reverse complement strand
TGAAATGGACCAATCTGCACAATGACTACTTTTACTGTAACAGAGTATTCCTACACTCTGGTACTTCTACTTTTACTCAAGAACAAGATCTGAGTACTTCTACTTCTACTTTTACTCAAGTACAAGATATGAGTACTTCTACTTTTACTCAAGTACAAGATCTGAGTACTTCTACTTTTACTCAAGTACAAGATATGAGTACTTCTACTTTTACTCAAGTACAAGATCTGAGTACTTCTACTTTTACTCAAGTACAAGATATGAGTACTTCTACTTTTACTCAAGTACAAGATCTGAGTACTTCTACTTTTACTCAAGATCTGAGTACTTCTACTTTTACTCAAGTACAAGATATGAGTACTTCTACTTTTACTCAAGAACAAGATCTGAGTACTTCTACTTTTACTCAAGTACAAGATCTGAGTACTTCTACTTTTACTCAAGAACAAGATCTGAGTACTTCTACTTTTACTCAAGAACAAGATCTGAGTACTTCTACTTTTACTCAAGTACAAGATCTGAGTACTTCTACTTTTACTCAAGTACTAGATATGAGTACTTCTACTTTTACTCAAGAACAAGATCTGAGTACTTCTACTTTTACTCAAGTACAAGATCTGAGTACTTCTACTTTTACTCAAGTACAAGATCTGAGTACTTCTACTTTTACTCAAGTACAAGATCTGAGTACTTCTACTTTTACTCAAGTACAAGATCTGAGTACTTCTACTTTTACTCAAGTACAAGATCTGAGTACTTCTACTTTTACTGTAACACAGTATAATCTAAGAAGGAAATCATTTAAAAAAACAACAGCTATATTAAATAAATATTAAAACACAATTAAAAAGTGAACTGATTTGTTTAAATAATATCACAGTATTATTGTAAATATTGCAATATTTAGATCTGTATTTAATTAAATGCCTAAACCATGCACCTTCTAAAGAATGTAAATGCTTCTAAATCTGCACCATATCCAAATGTATTCATATAAACACACAACACTGTTCTGTTGTGTGAATGGATTGAAACTCACTTCCCTCTTCGGGCTTTCTGGGTGGATGAATGTTCGTTGTGAGCAATGGCAGAAAGTGAAATCCAGTTTGCTCTGACAGGATGATCACAGGACGTGAGGAGGGACTGCATGCCTTGCAGATAGTAATGATAATAATATTTATAATGATGTCCCTCCATGATATGTTTTCCTGTGACCATGACCTAAGTGGGGACGGGGATGTGTGTTTCCTTAAACAGACGAATCGTTCTGAGCTTTGTTTTATGTGCTGAGAGTGCCTGTCGGCGCTGAGAGACATTGTTATAAACAAAAAGGTCCCAAATTGGGATCAACGATGTTCTTCTTATCTGATCTTATCTTCTTTTCTCTTATGTTATTATTGTATAAAGCCATTTTAGGAAAGCTTCCATATGTGCCACATCTGCTCCAGTTTGTCTCTCTCACGACCTCAGACCCAGAGCCTGGACACGGGTCCAGGTTCCTGCCGTGCGGACTGAGGCTGGGGAAAGGAGTCTTTTTTATTAGTCTTGGAACGACTTTCAATCACGCCTCAATCTGAGGGCACTTGTCCCTATAGCCTGTTTTAGATTGAAGTTGTCTGAGGTCCTTACCTCCAGCTGCTCTTGCAGTAATAAGTGCACCTTTCTTACCGTCCTAATGTGCTCAATGTAGTGACTGCTTTTCCTCTTTTTGTTTTCTTAGTGATGTTCTCTGTATTTCATATGTCTGTGTTATGTGTAAGAACGAGTGACGTTGCTGCCTTTTGGCCAGGTCAGCATTTTAAATGAGATTTTGTCTCAATGTTTTAATCAGGTTTAATAAAGGTTAAATAAAATATTATCTTGTATACCTTGTCTTATTTCCATCTTATCCCACCTCTCGGATAATAATAATAATGATAATAATATGTATAATAATTTCCCTCAATTATGAGTTTTTCTTAGGGGATGGATAGGCTACTTTGTTTTCCTTTAACAGACACATTGTTCTGTACTTTGTTTAATGTGCTGGAAGCGCCATCATGTCTGCAAAACACCAGATACAAAGATGTTGGAAAATAAAGAGAGCCCCTCAGCTCCTACCTGTCTGCGCTCAGAGCGGTGAGCGTGAACACGGACACCCCCACGGAGGTGAGCTGGATCACGGGGATGAGTTTGCACGCGGCCTCTCCAAACACCCACTCCGCGGAGAAGAACCGGAAGGCGTCCACCGGCACGCACGTGAGCAGCAGCAGCAGGTCCCCCGCCGCGAGGCTGGAGATGAAGATGTTGGGCACGCTGCGCATGGCACTGTTTGTGATGAAGATCTTCACCAGCGTGATGTTTCCCAGCAAACCCACGGTGATGATCAGGATGTAAACCGAGGTCATGACGCAGCGCACCACCAGGTGCACCGTCTCTCCGCCGTCACCGGGAAACACCTCCGACTCCGAGCCGTTAGGGTGGAGCAGCTCCGGGAAGAAGAGGAGATCCTGGTCCTCCATCTCCATCCCAAACTCCATCTCCAGATCCAACTCCGGGGAGGGAAATATCCAGAGAGAGGAGAAGCCAAAACCGGAGCTCCGTGCGTAAAGACGCAGCGAGAAGAAGAAGAAGAAGAACGAGAGGAGAGGAAACAGAGAGAGACACCGAGAGGAGGAAAGTTTCTCTGACTGAGAGCTGAGACTCAGAGGGTGAGAGAGAGAGAGAGAGAGAGAGAGAGAGAGAGAGAGAGAGAGAGCAGGGGGGAGTGTGTGAGAGAGAAGGGGGGAGTGTGTGTGTGTGTGTGTGTGTGTGTGTGTGTGTGTGTGTGTGTGTGTGTGTGTGTGTGTGTGTGTGTGTGTGTGTGTGTGTGTGTGTTTTAGTATATCAGAGAGTATAGCATATACAAATTGATGCTAAGGATTAGAGAAGAAACGATTAGTTGATTTTAGTCGAAAACATTACAACTATCTGGATCTCCTTTATTGTGTAAATGTTAAAGTAATAGCCTGCATGGTGCAGGAATGAGTCCTCAAACCCTGACATGAGTCCGAAAACCATGAAACAAGTCGTGCTGTAGTTCCTTTGTATTCTAACGTTATCTTTTTACTTCAGAAATCACCAAGTGGTATTAAAGGTGGGGTAGGTAAGTTTGAGAAACCGGCTCGAGATACACTTGTTGTTATATTCCATGGAATGCTCTTAACATCCAGACAGCAATGAATATCTGAAGAGCTTTGACAAAAAATCCATGAATAAAATTCATCTGTGGAAGGAGTAGTGCTGTAAAAAGCACGACCAATCATCTGAGCCGGCTAAAGTAACTGGATGGCCTACCTGCCTGTCAGCCTTCCATCTGTGCAC
>NW_011336797.1:0-2883 GCF_000735185.1 Notothenia coriiceps | reverse complement strand
GAAGGTGCTAATGTTGGTGTTCGTGTGTGTTGGAGGAGGGGCTCTGTGAGGAAGGGGCAGCTGGTTTCTCCAAAATTACCTACCCCACCTTTGATGTGTTGAGATTATCGTGCTGAACTAAACACGTAACTATCATAAACGTTGAGATTATTTTATGCAATATGGGAAACAAATCCTTATGAGATGCATACTGCCACCTAGTGTTCAGGAGAATGTAGTTCCTGAGTACTTTATATGTTTATCTTCCAACCACTAAGGTGTATAACTGCTTCAGTGATTCTATATCGAACTGCTCGTGGTCACAGAGTTTTTTAAATGGTTTTAAGCACAGCAAGTCATTATAAAGGACCAGCACTTTTATAAAATGCTCTTGTGTTTGTAACGACCTGTTTCATAATCAATATATCCTCACGTGTCCACATACTTTTGGAGGGGGGGGGTGAACAAGACAGATGGGGCACTGTGACCATAATGGGATAATTAAAGAGAGAGACTGAAGGCTGGTGCAGAATAAATGAGCTCTGTCCAAACTGCTTTACATTTTCATAGTGAATTAATAGCACGTGTGGGGTTGGTTAGTTTTTATGCACGACATCAACCTCAAACAGCTCCCTCATAAAGCCTGGAAAGATGGTATCTGCTCCTATTGTTATAAAGTAAGCGCACATATCTTTCAATCTAATGTGTGAAAAGATTTGAATCTGAGGTCTTCAGAGCGGCCTATTGTTGTCATTAACAATGTTCATAAATCAGTCCTAGCATCATCATTTTAAACGATTTAAATAACAAATCAAAAATAATAAAAAGTTGTTTTCCTCTGCATTATGTTTAAAGCCTCAGGCTCAGCATGTCTTCTTGAAGTAATGGATCTGTAATTCATCAGCTCTATGACCTAATAAAACATCAATGGATTATTTGCTGAAAAGCCTCTGGATTTTTTAATGGCTCAAAACAACCGACTAACGGCTAAAAACTAGTGGCTAAAGGCTACTTGACTAACGCATAATGTCTAAAGGCTAGTGGCTAAAGGCTACTTGGCTAAAGGCTACTTGGCTAACAGATAATGTCTAAAGGCTAGTGGCTAAAGGCTACTTGGCTAACGCATAATGTCTAACAGATAATAACAGATAATGTCTAAAGGCTAGTGGCTAAAGGCTACTTGGCTAACGCATAATGTCTAAAGGCTAGTAGCTAAAGGCTACTTGGCTAACAGATAATGTCTAAAGGCTAGTGGCTAAAAGCTAGTGGCTAACGGATATTGTCTGAAGGCTAGTGGCTAAATGCTAGTGGCTAAAAGCTAGTGGCTCACCGATATTGTCTGAAGGCTATTGGCTAACGCATAATGTCTAAGCTAGTGGCTAACAGTTATTGGCTAACGGCTAATGTCTTGTAGTTAGTGGTGCTAGTATTATGACATCAAAATATTTACGCTAATTGTATTACATAACATTTCCTATAACTGACTTACAATGCTAGTGCTAGTTTATTTGCTAGAAAAAGCCAAACAAATGTAAATATTACATTTCAAACTAAATACTTTTAATTTCTACATTTAGAAGACGTTTAAACCCTTTAGGATATTTTTTTAAGTCCACTCAAGTGGTAAATGCATCTTGATGGTCTCACCTCAACATAATAAATATATTTGTTCTGCATTAAATACAATTTGCCGTAATGTTCCTCGTCGCAGGTCATCAAACGGTCAGAGGGAACATTGATCTCACTCAGTTTGTATCATGTGACTTCTTAATATTCCTGCAGGCATGCTTTCTTAACACACCCTTCAAAACGCTGAGATGCTTTTCCAAGATTTCTGCACAGATTGATCGGTGGCCGAGGAATTAGATTTGATGACATCCAGGAGTCCAGAAGAAGCTTTACACTGAGCCGAGCGGGATTAAAAACTCTGATGTGTTTATCTGCTGCTAACACCTGCTTTCAGAAACACTCTATGTGTGTGGAGTAATGCAACGTATCATTAAAGGCCCATGCTTCCTGAAAGCATGTCCTTTCATTTTGCATTTTCCATCACGTCGTACAGGACATAAAATGGAGAGAAACACAAAATGAGTGTGTTCAGAAATGTCTTGAATTCTGTTTATTTTCCCATTTAAAGCCATATTACTTATATTTGATTTGTCCTTGATCATCAGATTAGTGTTGGAATAAAATAAATAAACGAATTCACTCAATGACTAAACAACAGGGAGAAACAGCTCTGGGGTCAGTCCATTTCTCTGAAGTGCTTTTCAGCAACACTTCTGGATGCAAAGATTAAAAACATAAGTCCGGCAGTTGCAAAGAAAAAATAAAGTTCTCAGTATAAAATGTTATGAATCACATTTTATACACAAGGTTGTACCTTTTCATTCCTCCCTGTGTGTGTGTGTGTGTGTGTGTGTGTGTGTGTGTGTGTGTGTGTGTGTGTGTGTGTGTGTGTGTGTGTGTGTGTGTGTGTGTTCACAGATGGCAGTGTTTCCTAAAAGTGATGGCAGTCCATGAGTTGGGAGCTAAATGTGGCTAATGTTGGGCTATAAAGGAACTACAGCACAGTCACATGACTTCACGTCACCACCGCTAAGCTAAAGGAGGCTAATGTTGGGCTATAAAGGAACTACAGCACGGTCACATGACTTCACGTCACCACCGCTAAGCTAAAGGTGGCTAATGTTGGGCTATAAAGGAACTACAGCACGGTCACATGACTTCACGTCACCACCGCTAAGCTAAAGGAGGCTAATGTTGGGCTACAAAGGAACTACAGCACGGTCACATGACTTCACGTCACCACCGCTAAGCTAAAGGTGGCTAATGTTGGGCTATAAAGGAACTAAAGCACGGTCACATGACTTCACGTCACCACCGCTAAGCTAAAGGTGGCTA
>NW_011336796.1:0-2280 GCF_000735185.1 Notothenia coriiceps | reverse complement strand
TGTGTACTCTATACCCACTTTCCTGAACAATTTTCATTGTGAGTTATAATTCACCATCTCAGGTTATCATTAGGGGGAAATGACAGCAGCACAGTGTTCAATATATTGTACTTTCGGTATCTAAATGATACAATGTTGTTTACATTGCTCATGAGGACAGACCACCTTATTTGCAGATTCTTGAAATTGTAATTTAATTTGTAATTGATTCTGGATTTTGTATCCAGTTTTCACTTTATGTATCTTTATACAATGTTTACTACTTTGCTTATGAGGACAGACAGCCTTATTTACAGATTCTTGAAATTCAATTGTAATTTCATTTGTAAATAGTTACATTCATGTGGATTTATCCAGTTTGCACATTTGTATGCATGCACTTATAGGTGCATTTGTTGTTGTTGAAGGCCTGGCTGTTACAGTCTTTATTTACACTATTTTGTTGTAGGCCTCCTGGCCTAGATGTTTATGCAGTTTTAAAGCACCTTGGCTTTGTTCTGAATGCACTTTGTTGTAGTTATCCTACAGAGAAAAGAAAATGCACTTGACTTGGAATTAATGTACTGTATGCATTCAAAAGTGCTGAATAAATGTTTTATGGACCCATAATAGTGATTATTATTCAAGTTAAGTTTTGCCATAATCATGTATTTTTCCATAATCAGGTAGCTGAACAACATTGGTAAAAAATGTATACATTATATATATATATATATTTCTATTAATCATTTTCGGCCTTTCGGCATTCGGTTTTCGGCCAACTGTTTCCTATTTTCGGTATCGGTTTCGGCCAAGAATTTCCCATTCGGTGCACCCCTATTTGAAATGTTCTCAAGCCATGGCTCTTGTTTCGATCAATCAATCAATCAATTAAAGTTTATCTATACAGTACAATATCACACATTTTACATTTGTCTCAGGGGACATTTCACAATCAAGACTCACATGTGAAATACTGAAAAGCTGGTGTTTAGAGAAGATTTAAAGTCTGTGTATTCAGTTACAATGGTATGGAGAAAGAAGAAAATTAGGCTATTGTAGAGTAAAGCTGTTCACCTCTCTCTAGTGAACTCTCTTGTGTAAATAAACTGTTCCATATTAATGAGAGTCTTTTCTTGCTGGAGACACTTCCTGCCAGCTGCCTGAGTCCTTAGTAATTAATCTGATTCCATTTGTGTTTGGGCAGGAGACTGGAGACACAACAGTAAGAAGAGACAATGTCTTCCGACAACAGGGGCCTCTGAAGTTGTTGGTGTCTTTTGAAATAATCATGAAAAGAAACAAACGAAAAAACATGAAGAACATGTGGCTACATCTCAAAGACGATGCAGGGTGAACATGAAGCCCCCGTTTACTGGAGGTTGATTTCAATCAAAAAGACTTCTGCAGATGCATTTATAGCTTACAATAAACACTGTTTGCACCCTTTGAGACATATCACAGTTATATCTTTGATGTTCAGTACTCTTATTTAAAAAAGTAGTACCCTTGTATCATGACAATCATTTCAAGTTAAACAAAAGTAACATGACTGGAACACAACTGCTGTAATGACATTATGATATTATAGTCATTGATGCAGTTTAGTCAGTACACCTCTTCCCATACAATAGATCCTGGTTACCATGAGCAGTAAGCTTGAAGAGTAATTTAACATCAGGATGATGTAGTAATATACTGGCATGCTCTAGAGTATTTACATTGCAGAAGCAAGCAAAAGTGTGAAGAAACACAACACTGTTTCACACCTTCACTGCAATCCTGACATTTTTACTTTACCCTGCCAGTCCCATTGTACAAAGATGAGTAAAAACAAACCTCTGAGTGAACAAAAAGGGTAATTTTCAAAAATGGCAGCACAGATGTCCATGTTACGACAAGATACATATACACTGAACAAAAATATAAAACGCAACACTTTTGTTTTTGCTCCCATTTTTCATGAGATGAACTCAAAGATCTAAAACATTTTCTATATAGACAAAATAACCATTTCTCTCAAATATTGTTCACAAATCTGAAAGAATCTGTGATAGTGAGCACTTCTCCTTTGCCGAGATAATCCATCCCACCTCACAGGTGTGGCATATCAAGATGCTGATTAGACAGCATGATTATTGCACAGGTGTGCCTTAGGCTGGCCACAATAAAAGGCCACTGAAACGTGCATTTTTGCTTTATTGGGGGGGTCTGGGGGGGTCCGAAAACAGTCAGTATCTGGTGTGAGGGTTAGGACTAGGGTTAGGGTTAGGGTAATGTTGTGAATCGAGTGGCCCATGG
>NW_011336795.1:0-1108 GCF_000735185.1 Notothenia coriiceps | reverse complement strand
GCTGCTGTGTGGACGGGCCGTTAGAGACAACAAATTGAATACACAAACAGAAAACATATTATAGTTACTATCAGAACATCACCATACAAAGCATCTATACAGAGCTGCCTGATTCTTGGCCATTAAAAAGCACTTAAGAGAGACCAGCTGGTTCTAAAACATATTTGAGAAGCATAACTAAACACCATTTTCGGAGCTCAATGTGGACTTTTAGGACGGTTAGCAAAAAAAAGGCCTTAAAGTGTATTTTTCCACAGCTACAGTATTTTACATTAAATAACGTTGCAACCATGCAAGAAATCTTCACAGATGTGTAGTGGGAGATCATGATGAAGACCCAAGTTTGAAGATGGGTTTGAAAAGAGAAAAGGAGGGTACCAGAATGAGGTCATCGCTCATTAACTTGTGACTTTTTAATTCAATCACAAAGAAAGGATGAAGTACCTCTCAATACTGATTTTTAGTTTCTTTTTTTTTACCCATAAAGATTTTGGGAAAATATGAAAGTGTCTGGCGAGGAAGGCAGTAAAGGTCTACTGTATGTTGTTAATGTAGTTATTGGCTCGTTAATTATAGGTCAAGATGTGTAGATATAAGCATCAGACGAGCTGCTTTTTTGAACCAAATTATTGCACAAAGGTATGTTTAAAACAGACAAATTAACAATGAACCCAAATCTGTTTAAATATAAAAGTGAACGGCTACAGAACATTCACAGAAACCCTATCTTCCCACTTTTTGGATGGTGTATTAGGGAATTTGATTTTAAGCAGTTAACCATGGTTAATGTGACACCAGCCGCCCTCATGTCAGCCTCTGTGGCATCCAGACGGCTTTGGTTTGCTGCCATGTGATGTCCAGTCCCCCCCTGTGTCCACGCTAACCATGTGATGGGCCGAGATCCAACTCCACAGCAAAGCCCCGGCTCAGCAGACAGCACAAAGAAGAAACATAAAGTCATTTACTGCTGGCTTATGGAGGGAATGACTCAGCAGTTTTAGCTCCACACACACACACACACACACACACACACACACACACACACACACACACACACACACACACACACACACACACACACGTGTGCTCTCTAAAACACACACACACA
>NW_011336794.1:0-2636 GCF_000735185.1 Notothenia coriiceps | reverse complement strand
CTCAGGTGTATATCAGTATGTAGTGTCACACACACACACACACACACACACACACACACACACACACACACACACACACACACACACACACACACACACACACACACACACACACACACACACACACCAACAGCTGAGGAGGATGTCCAACTGCAGAGACAGATGTAAACGGATCGCCTCCTGGAACAGCGTGGATGCTAACGGCGGCTACGCTCCACAGATCTGCCGTTAGCTCGGTGTTTGTCAGAACAGCTGCAGAGGAATCAGCGCGCAACATTACCTTCATCTGGAGGAGAGACGCTTCATACTGCCTTCAATCCATCCTTGGATAAGAACTTGTTCTTATCGCCATTTAAATATAACACTATGAAAATGTATTTATCTGTTTCTGTTTTTAAAAAGCAACACTTGCTAAATGGCTCTGGACTCCTACACAAGTTTACCCAGCTATATTTATTCTGCTACATGGATGGAACTATTGATAAATATAACTCGTTAATTACGGTTTAAAGGTGTTGCCAGATGATATTTTTTACTCTAGAAAGAGCCAAACATGCACTCATATCTTGATGCTAAGCTATTTGTCTCTTGGCTCCAGATTATTACATTACATTACATTAGCCTACATTACATTACATGTTACTTGTTAGACACTTTTATCCAAAGCGACTTACATACTCAATACTGTGGACAATCCCCACAGGAGCCATTTGGGGTGAAGTGTCCCAGGGACACAACGACATGCGGACTGCAGTGGGGTCCGTTGAGACTTGGGAATGTCAATTATTATCTAACTTTCAGCAAAAAATTCCCTAAACAGTTGACAAGTTGAAAACATTAGCTATTCCTGCAAGTTTTGTTATATTTTCCTTTCTCCACACTTCCCATACAACTTTCTGGGCCTTTGTGCGCCGTTTGGAGCCGAAAAATCATCAGCTTTCCACTGCTGTTGCCAAGTCCTCCACCAGGTGATTTCACTGATAACACACATTCAGCCTCGGAGGAAGGAGCACTCCGACTCGCCTCAGTTTGAAAGACTCCTTTCACTCGACACGGGGAGCCGTCTTTGTGTCGGCTGTTTCTTATTGATGGTGGAGCACAGAAGCTGGAGATAAACTTTAAAAAACAGCTCTTTTTATCCGACTGAAGTCACAGAAATAGGTAGAGAGTGTGTTAACCTTAAAGGGATCAAATGATGGCGAGTGCAGCAAAATCAAGACCGCAAAACACAATGTCCCGCTTGTAGAATTAATGTTTTTTCTTCCTTCCTGCGTCCAAAGAGCAGATAAATGTTGATTTGCTCTCAGGGCCTCAGCAGCGTGTGTGAGAGACCCAGATGGGTTTTTTCCAGACGTGAGTTCAGAGGCTGTAAAGCTCAGTGACAGAGCAGACTGTGGTCAAACACCAGCGGCTAGCAGGCAATTTACTCCACACCAAACATGTATTAGAGTCTAAGCTGCTGCTGCTGATGGAGGTTTATCTTCCAGGTTCTTTCTCTCTCTGATCCTCCGCTCAGCTCCGTCCTCTCTGTCTTTCTTCATCTCTCGGCTTATTTGGAACAACACCTTTACTCCTTAATGCTTTTTTTTTTTTAAGGCTGTGTTTCTATCCTCCCTGATGTTGTAATTTTGAGGTTATTTTTCTCATTTTGGGTCTTCACCAAAACAGATTTGTCATTTAAACTTTCATTCCGTTACTCAGGCAGACAGATCTATCCTGTTGATGGACTTTCTGGGGAAGCAATTGCCGTCGTTTGTCATGTTGATTGGAGAAATATGTTGTTTTAGGAATTGGTGTTTCTGTCAATTCACAACAGTCTGTTCCAACTAAGCTTTGTGTCACCATTCTTCTTCCTTGTGCACTGAGAGATGGCCTGTTGTTGTACTTTAAAAGCTCCAATTAGCTTGGTTTCTTAAGAACTATTGGAAGAAGCCGCCAATAACGACCAACACCTTTGACACACTGAAAAGGTTTGACATGCAGTCGGCAAATAAGAGTCCTGGAATCAAGCTCCATCATTAAAACATTTAAAATGAATCAGATCCCAGTTTCCCTCAAAATGATGGCCAATTATTTCCTGATTTCTTTTCAAACGATAATGATTTCTGTTAGTAATCTATGACCTGGTGTTGCACCAAATCAAATATGACTGACAGTTTAAGGATTAATAATTCAAAGAGGATATATTCTGCTCATTTTCAGGTCCATTTCAGTGTCTCTACTTTAAAGAGTCCTCTCCTGCTGATGTTCAGGTGTATATCAGTATGTAGTGTCTCTACTTTAAAGAGTCCTCTCCTGCTGATGTTCAGGTGTATATCAGTATGTAGTGTCTCTACTTTAAAGAGTCCTCTCCTGCTGATGTTCAGGTGTATATCAGTATGTAGTGTCTCTACTTTAAAGAGTCCTCTCCTGCTGATGTTCAGGTGTATATCAGTATGTAGTGTCTCTACTTTAAAGAGTCCTCTCCTGCTGATGTTCAGGTGTATATCAGTATGTAGTGTCTCTACTTTAAAGAGTCCTCTCCTGCTGATGTTCAGGTGTATATCAGTATGTAGTGTCTCTACTTTAAAGAGTCCTCTCCTGCTGATGTTCAGGTGTATATCAGTATGTAGTGTCTCTACTTTAAAGAGTCCTCT
>NW_011336793.1:0-2279 GCF_000735185.1 Notothenia coriiceps | reverse complement strand
CGCGTTTTTCTGGAGGGTCTAAATAATAATAATAATAGATTTATTTTGTTAGCGCTTTTACAGGTGCTCAAAGTCGCTTTACAAAGATAGTGAAAAAAAAAAAAAGAAAAGAACAACAAATAAATACAGTTAAAGTCAAATTAAAATCAAGCAATACAAAAACAATCACACATTAAAAGCCAGATTGAAGAGGTGAGTTGTTGGTGGTGAGGTCGGTGTAGTCTCTGATGGGTTGGGGGAGTGAGTTCCAGAGGGAGGGGGCAACAACGGAAAAGGCTCTGTCCCCCCAGGTCCGGTGCTTGATGCCGGTGGGGATGGATAGGAGGTTGGCTTCTGATGAGCGGAGGCAGCGGGAAGGGGTGTGGTGGTGCAGCAGGTCTGTGAGGGGGACGGGGGGCCTGATTGTTGAGGGCTTTGTGAGTAATGAGCAGGACTTTGAAGTCGATTATTTGACGGACGGGGAGCCAGTGGAGGTTCTGGAGGACGGGAGTGATGTGGTCCCGGGAGCGGGTGTGGGTGAGGAGGTGGGCAGCAGAGTTCTGGATATGTTTATTGTTTATTGAGGAGGTTGGATGGTATGCCGTAGACTAGAGGATGCTCGTCGAGTCGTGATTTCAGCAGCAGAGGAGGAGAGGGGTGGGCGGAGACGGGCAATGTTTTTGAGGTGGAAAAAGGCGGTCCTGGTGATGTGATTGATGTGGTGGTTTAACATGAGCTGACTGTCGAAGATGACTCCGAGGTTGCAGATGTGAGGGGGGGGGTAGTGTTGCCGTGAAGGGCGAAGTTGAAATTCTGGATGGTTTTGGTACGGGATGGGGGGCTGATGATGATGATGTCTGATTTGACACCGTTCAGTTGGAGATAGTTTGTTTGCATCCATGCTTTTATTTCTGATTCTAGATGGTTGATTCATCAATGGAGTTTAGTACACACTAGCACAATAAGTGTAGCTTGCTCCTTCATACACCACATATACAGTGCTTCTAAATGTCCAGAATTAGTGATATTAACAGTTTAAGGATTCCTTTTCTCAGATCATGAGCTGCTTAAATACGGGCCTGCATGAAAAACTTCTCATACACTGAGAGTTCAGTCCTTCCCTGCCCTGTTTATTTAATCCGTCTGGCAGTCGCCTCTGGATGCATAAGAACTACATAAGAGTTCATGTTTCCCCTCTGATTTTCTTCCATTCAGTGAGCAGAGGGAGGACTCAAAGTGTTCCCACATGTGGAAAGGTGGGTGGTCATTTTTAGGTTTGGACTGGAACGAAACAGAGCAAATAGCACTACCAACAATTGAGATAGAGACAGGTTCACATGACAAGGATGGAGAGAAGGGCGAACAGAAGTGTAAAGATCCCTGGTGGAAATTCCACACTTAATCACCTTGTGGTAAGAAATTAACAGATACAAGTTTAAACCAAAGTTGTGTTGTTTAATAAAGAGTTATAGTATTTAACAGAATCAATCTATTTCCAGCTGGAAGGACAGATAACCTGCACACTGATGTGATACAAGAATACATTACATTACATTACAGGCTAGAGAAATGTTGACAAGACGGGCGAAACTTGTATACATGGTAATTACAAAACCTAAGATCCATGTGATAATTGCCTGACAATGGTCAACCCTTCTGTCTGAGAACATTTAGTAGCTAGACGTGAATTTAAACTGTTAGAAAATAATGTTACAGTGACATTATATATAATTAAATGAGACTTATGAGACATTTCTACGATAATCTCCATTTTGAGTTCGTCCTCAGGGACCGAGTCAGGGGAGGTAAAAAAAATGGCCACCATAGCAGATGGAGAAGGCGTTTTTCCGCACCATTGGCAAAACACAAACATTGGAAAAAAGTCCTTTCCATCCCAAGGCTTAATGGCAAGAAGGGCTCAGGGGACAATGTGGACAGGGCACTAATGTGTAATTTGCCCCTAAAACGAAGAGAACAAATGACTTTAGGTTAGGGAAAAATGGGGACATTTGCAAAGGTAGGCCCCAAAACATATGTTACTTGAGCTGAATGAGTCAGTAAGAGCTTACAGGGAGTTACACGATGTTAAAAAGGGGAAACGGTTCATCTTAGTAGGTAAGATGAATGTGTGCTCCACATTTTAAGGGCGAATGGGCAGCAAGGGGGTGTAATATTTTAATGAATGACCACCTCACTGCAGAATATCCTTATTACACGGATACATAGATATAAATCAACAACTTGACTAAAAGTATAGATTTTCAAATGATCTTATTACTTCCTCTGAGAAAAAATGGTCT
>NW_011336792.1:0-2299 GCF_000735185.1 Notothenia coriiceps | reverse complement strand
AGTAGAAGCTGCTGGGACTCCCAGCAGCTTCTACTGAAGCCTTCCGAGTAAATCGCCAGAACGCCGACACCTCCTCATCACTCCACCGCTCCCATGTTTTTTTTTATTGTTGCCATAAGTTATTCTCTCTCCGTTGGTGCACGGGGCTAATGCTAATAATGCTAATGCCAGCAAAGACAATGGCGGCTTCACAAAGAGTTTTACGTGGCGTGGTTTGCAATTCGCCCAGCCAATCAAAAATTGGTATTTTTTTTCTCCCCAGGATAGTCTCACCTCTCTAGCAGGCACTAACAATGGGGGTACAAGTTCTCGGAACTAAGTACTCTTTTTGGTGTGAACGCAAAATTCCAGGCATTAACGGAACTAAACGGGTAAAGTACGGGTCCATCCATCCATCCATCCATCTCTCTATCTATCTATCTATCTATCTATCTGTCTATCTATCCATCATACAGTATTTACACTTGTTTTTAGTGATATTTGTGTATAGCTCTGAGTGGTCCAAATTGACTTGTTTCTGCTTGCTTTTCAGTTGAATATTTAAAGGGAACTATTAAAATGTTGTAGGAGTCGAGCTCAGAGGCGGTGAAGCTGTTTCCAAAGGATCGTTTTACATATTCTGTCAATACCTAAAGTTATCTTCATTACCAGAGCAGAACAGAAATCAATACTTCATCAGGGCTGTGAGCGTGGAGATTTTCAAACAAATCCATTTTGAACAAACCTGTGTGCTTTTTAGGCCGAATGAGTTAAAATAACTGGATGGCCTACCTGCCTGTCAGCCTTCCATCTGTGCACAAACTTATCTCGTGCCCTCATTGGTCATGTGCACGTTCGGGTGTGTTGGAGGAGGGGCTCTGTAAGGAAGTCTGAAGGAAGGGGCAGATTTTGTTCGGCTGCATACTTTAAAATTCTAGCGCACTCAAGCTGGTTTCTCCATTCTTACCTACCTTTAAGCTTTCTGGAGACTGCAATTTGTGTCCAGAATAAACCAAAAGTCAACAATCACCTTTTGGGACTTACATTGTCAATTAAATACCCAAATGAACATATCTTAAGACAAACCATTATTTATTTGAATCTAAACTTGACCTGGTTGCACTTAGGTTTCATTTTGTTATAATTCGGAGTGTTAATCACATGTCGAGTTCAGAACTGCGATCGTAATCCATTACATTCAATTTAATTTAGCAGAAGCTGTTATGCAATGCAACTTACAATAAGTACAAATAAGATATATTCACTTCAAATAAGCCAACAAGTGTACGTGCAGGTACAGTTTTAAATGGGTTAAACTTATTAGGTTCAGGACATTTTAAAGGAAAAATCCAGAAGAAAATCTAATCAAATGTACTTTTGTATAGGAAAACGTAATTGTGTTGGAGACAGAGTTACATAAAACGTACAATATGGCAGAGACAGGCATACATTGGAAACCTTGTCCATCATTTTTACCGAGCTGCAGAATGAACAGGAACCACTGAGCTTTTCCAACCAGCTTTGTTTCTCACCAGGATGTTGAGATGTTCCCTGATTGGAGCAGACATGGCTGCTGGGTGATTTGTAACAGCTGTAAAGCCACTATTGTTTGGAGGGGATTTAACTTTTGCTCTTGTCGGGGGCAATTTACAGCAGAGTGGAGGGTTCTGTATCTCCTTCAGCGACAGTTTGACTGGATACATGTTTTGTAGAAGCACATGGAAGAGCTTCAGGACATCTCAGAGTTAGTAGATACACAATATACAGAGGATTCATGTTTTAAAATGTAATTATCCTCTCTCTTGCATCTCTTTAATTGCTACATAGATCACAAACACCATCCAATTTCATACAAAAAGTCCTCAAATCTGATTTATTCTGTGAGTAAATCATGCTACTTCTCTTACCTCCTCCACCACCTCTCAGCCTGAGGCAATTCACGTCACATCGACTTTTTTTTCCTGCTTCGTTGCCCCAATTTCCGGAAATATTAAGCTCTGATGCTGAGGCATGAGCACCATGAGCCGCTTTCCGACACAACCCGAACGCAGCAGGGAGCGTCAGACTCCCACGCAGAACTCCTTCAAATCCCCCTCTCTGCTTGTAGTGCACATATAAAAAATATATACATCACACAGATTAAAAGCTAAAAGTACACATTATATGTCAAGGACATCGGTTTAAGAAAGGGGGAGTTTTCCAATGTGTTGATGGATTTTAATCGAAATGCTTTTTTTTATGAAAAGAGTCACTTCCTCACATACTTATGTATATATAATAACTTGCTTTATATTTTGTTATTGTTGATTTGTAAATTCAA
>NW_011336791.1:0-2971 GCF_000735185.1 Notothenia coriiceps | reverse complement strand
ATTGGTCCCTCTTCTTTAGAGAAGACCAGGAAATGATGGATACACGGATCGTGTTCAAATCAATAGGCACGCAATGACTCTAAGTAATAATGATCACGCCACCAAACACACATTCAAACTAAAGGAACCAGCCTGTTTGGAAAATGTGAGAAGTAGAAAGTACAGGTATTTGGGTTCAACATGTAAGAAGTAGAAAGTACAGGTATTTGTGTTCAACATGTGAGAAGTAGAAAGTACAGGTATTTGTGTTCAACATGTAAGAAGTAGAAAGTACAGGTATTTGTGTTCAACATGTAAGAAGTAGAAAGTACAGGTATTTGTGTTCAACATGTAAGAAGTAGAAAGTACAGGTATTTGGGTTCAAAATGTAAGAAGTAGAAAGTACAGGTATTTGTGTTCAAAATGTAAGAAGTAGAAAGTGCAGGTGTTTGGGTTCAACATGTAAGAAGTCAAATTAAAAAGTTGTCAGGAAAATAAGTAGTAGAGTAAAGTACTGATACCAGAAAAATGTACTTAAGTTCAGTAACAAAGTATTTGTACTCCGCTACTTCCCACCTCTTCATAAAAGTACTTTAAAATTGTACTTTAGTGTGTGTACTTGTACCTCTGCCCCCTGACTGCTGGGCTCTCTCACCATGGCACTGTTTGACTCTTCTGTAAACCGACCTCTGTCCTCTCGACATATGAGAAACCTCCGTATTGTTTGGCTGCTGGTAAATATTTAGACTTGTTTACTACTCTTCATCCGGGCCATCCTGTGAAATTTGACCCGCTCCCAAATGTTTTCATGTTGGGATAAAGGTTTGTTTTATGTTAGTGCCAACAAATTAACATGTTTGCTTGTATGCTACGTTTTTCCACGAAAAAATAATCATGATCTCTTTCATTAGAATTTTTGATTTTATTCAAATGTATAGCATTTGTGAGCCATTGAGCATACATTTCAAAAAGAAGAGTAACACATGGTGGTAATAAGTAGGAATAAAGTTGCCTTAAAAGGTGTAACTCAGATTTCGGTCATCATTTATACTATATGTTTCATGAATACTAAAAACTGGGAGGAGAAAAGTTGACAACACGAGGGTTAAACACTTATAAATTAGTACATAGTAAATCAAAAGTGAAGCTCAGCGCAAGTTCTTTCAGGAAGACTGGACGCTAGTCTCAATTGAATATTTCACCTCCTCCTTTCCCTTCCTTGCATCTTAGCTCCGTCTCCGCGAGCGAGAGACACGAGGAGGAGAAGCGAGGACAGAGGAGTCCTCAGGTATTAATTGGGACGTCCTCGTTCACTCAAACGTCACTTTTAAACGACGTCTGTTAATGACGACATGTGCACAGCTGTATCCCCTCTCATCGGGTTCAACCTATATATACAGTCTACGGTTTTAACTGATTAACCCTTTAGAACCGGCCCATTGGTTTGTAAATATTTATTTAAATGAAGGAATCTTTCTCTTGTTAGTCAAGGAATTCAATGTATGGTGGTTGGTCCTGCTTTTGTGTCTGTTGTGGTGTAAAATGTACGTTTCAATGAAATTATAATTATAATAATGTGAAAGCCTTTACTCTTAAAATGTGTGTCCTGTAGATCCCCACATTCAGGACTGTGAATTTTATGAATGGGGGGTTCCCTCACGGCTGCATTTCCCCCGTTATACTATTTCAGGATCGGGGTCTAATCGGACTTAACATTTATCATATGGCATGTGTCAATACATGTTCTTTAAACAAAATGAAGTCTCTCCTGATTGAAATGCTCTTAAGTACTTCAGTAAATGAACTGCATTACCTTTAACCACGAGGATAATTACTCCAGGTATGTTTATTTATGCCTTACGCCTTCTTCCATCTAAAAAACATTGCCCGCATCCGCCCAACACTCTCCTTCCCGGCGGATGAAACCCTCATCCACGCATTCATCACTTCAAGACTGGACTCCAGTAACAGCATCCTGTATGGCTCATCATCCACAGTTCTAAATAAACTACAATATATCCAGAAGAGCGCTGCCCGCATCCTCACCCGCTCCAGAGACCACATCACCCCCGTCCGTCAACGAATACACTTCAAAATCCTTCTGCTAACACACAACGTTCTCAATAACCCGTTCCCGCAGGCTGCAGCATTCGTTCATCAGAAGCGAACCTCCTCTCCATCCCCACACGAACCAAGCTCCGAACCTGGGGGGGACAGAGCCTTCTCCATCGCCGCCCCCCAGCTCACCCTCTGGGGGGACAGAGCCTTCTCCGTCGCTGCCCCCACCCTCTGGAACTCCTTTCCACAACACATCAGACTGCACCGACCCCCCCACTTTCAAAACACTGACCAAAACACACCTCTTCAGACTGGCTTTTAATTTGTGAATTATGTTGTGTTGCTGTTTTAATATTTTTTATTCAATTCTCTCGTTTTATCACCACTTTAAAGCGTCTTTGAGCACCTGAAAAAGCACTTTGAAATTAAATGTATTATTATATAAATGCTTTTCATGCATCGATTGATTTGATAACGCCCGTCTATGAAATGACTTCCGACTAATCGGAAAAAACAGCTACTTTACAGAATTGGCATCACATTGACGTTTGCTGTATTTTAGGAAAACCTCTAAGATCGATGGCTGTAATATTTTTCAACATTTTATATTTCATATATATGCAAATAATATCCTGCTTTATTGTGTCACGCCCTGGCTCAAGGACGGACAAAAGAAGGAGACCGCACATGATTCATATCCAATTAAAGTGCATTTATTTAAAGAAACTAAGTTAACTATGAAGTCAGTTAATCAGTGGGTGTGTGAACATGCATCAGTATATAAAGCAAAAACAAACAAACCAAGGTCCAGTAGAGCCAAGCAACCCAAGATAGACCCTCCAGAAAAACGCAATTCTGTCGCAGAATTTACCGCATAATCAGCAGAATGGCGCAGATTTTTAAAAGGCCGCATAATTATCAAAAGGCCGCATAA
>NW_011336790.1:0-2668 GCF_000735185.1 Notothenia coriiceps | reverse complement strand
CTAAAGGTTGTGTACCCACACACACACACACACACACACACACACACACACACACACACACACACACACACACACACACACACACACACACACACACACACACACACACACAGTGTTTGGAGAGAGACTAAAGGTTGTGTACACACACACACACACACACACACACACACACACACACACACACACACACACACACACACACACACACACACAGTGTTTGGAGAGAGACTAAAGGTTTATTTTAAGCCTCTGAGCGCTCACCTGGAGATAAGAGATCAGGCAGGTGCGTTCAGAGAGTTTATTTTGGGGGGGTGTGTGCATCAATAAGTGGATTTATGCATGAAGGAGTTTGTTTGAACTGTTTCCAGGTAACTCAGAGTCTAATACAGAAGCTGTTTGTCGTGACAGAGCACATATTAACCCTCAGGAGGACGAAGTGGATCAACAAAATGTCCATTTTTATTACGTGTTACTCTTGAATACTTGCTTTGATGCCTCCACGGTTAAAACAACACCAAAACACTATCAATTTGCTTTTTACTAAATCAATTAGAGGTACCTGAACATGCTGTTTTTCTTGAATACATTAACAGTGAACGAAGGCTTTTGTTTTTAAACCGGAAAAAGTAGGCATTAAAAAACAACAAACTATATCAAAGGATTTAGGGAAACTCATCTCGCTTTTCAATACTATCATGCTGCTTCTTACAAAATGAGTTTAAGGACAAATTATTTCCACTTTTGTCAAAATTGAAGAATCCCTTTTTATTTCAGAATCAGAATATTTTCTGTATCTGAGAGTGAAATATGATTTATGACAGTATTTATATATCACAAGAAAAGAGTACAAATCTTTAATGAAAGATTAAAAATGTATATATTTAAATGCAGTAAGTTAAAGTAAATGTATCCAATCAAATATAAATGAAACTCCTTTTAAAAATGACTACAACTTTCAAATGTATTAAATATAATTTAAAAAATTGAATTTAAAGTAAAAAAAGATCAAATAAAAAAAAGAATATTTAAACCTAATAAGTTAAAGTAAAACAAATCTGCAATAAAAGATAAAAATTACAAATATGTATTAAAACATATGAAATTCAAGTAAAAACCTGCAATGGCATATCAAAAATGTAATAAAAATACTAACATAAACATAAGAACTTAAATAGAAATGTGCAATAAATGATTAAACAAAATGAAATAGCAATATTTATATAACTATAAGTGTTGTATGGGTTTGTGAAAATGTGTATATTTAAATATGTGCAGCTCTGGATTACTAATAAAGATATTAATGCTGAGTCAGATCATCTCAGTCCGGCAGTGGCTCAGTCAGTAAGGGGGCTTGGACTGTGAGCCGTAGGGTCGCCGGTTCAAGTCCCCGACCAGACCTAAAAAATTGAGTGTGGACTGCTACTTGGAGAGGTCCCAGTTCACCTCCTAGCCTGCCGTGGTGCCCTTGAGCAAGGCACCAGACATCCCCCTTCCCCCTCACTCCCAATGCTGTACAATAGCTGCCCACTGCTCCTATACTCCTGGTACTAGCATGGGTTAAAAGCAGAGGATTGTGTGCTCTGCATGTGTGACCATTAAAGGTGGTGTCATCCCTCCCCAATTCTTCTTCTCCTTCTTAAAGGGGACCTATCATGCAAAATGCACTTTAGTACCTCTTGTATACATGAACATGTGTCCCCGGTGTTCCAGGGAACTCACCAAGTGTCAGAAAACACAACCCCTCTCTATTTTCCTCCATACCCAAATCTCTTAAAAAGGGGCTGCAACGGATCTGATACAGACTGATCCAGATTTGAACACTTCTATGACGTCACAGAAGTGGCGCTACGGCTATTGGGCCAACTCCACCAATCAGGAGGAGACAGCCACGGACATTGCCGTTCAAAGCGCTGGAGACGCTGTAGTACATATGCCAGGCCTGTAGATGGTGCTGTTCTCACAGAATCAGCCCATGATGCAAAGACAGTGTTCAATTGAGAGAAATGAGGAATGGCTAAAATGCATGATCTGTTTGGTATTTTGAAAAATAAAAAGTATAAATATGCCTTATATAGGTATGGTCCTACACTATATTATTCAAATATAGCATGATAGGTCCACTTTAAAATAAGTCTGGCATCACGTAAGGATGTGTCCTGTTGTACTTTTTATTTTAACTAAACTTCCCACCAGACACTTTCTCAGTAAAAGTTTCCCCTGCTTCTGCAAACGTTCTGTCCATCCTGTGCTCGCTGACGTCACGGTGGGTAAGAGCGTGTGCTGAGTGTTGGAAAAGTGAGTGGACGAGGTGACAAAGAGGAGAAACATGCTGATGTGAAGCAGAGGGGGGGGAGAGAGGAAGCCGTTGAGAGAAATGAAAGGAGGAAGAGGGATTTCTGCAGCGAGTGGAAACTACAGCCGACCAGAGGACCTGAGAACCGGTTCTGACCGGCTTCACCCTGAAACACACGACTCCATCATCATCATAAATAATCATAAAGCGCAGCCAAGTGGGCGAGAGATTAGCACACAGCAGCTGACATACCTCCATCACACACACACACACACACACACACACACACACACACACACACACACACACACACACACACACACACACACACACACACACACACACACACACACACACACACACACACACACACAC
>NW_011336789.1:0-1561 GCF_000735185.1 Notothenia coriiceps | reverse complement strand
ATGACTCACATTTCTAATCTTGAACTGCATACATGTATGTGCTATTCAAATATGTGAGATTGACAGTCATAGCAACAATAATTGGAATAATTGGATGCATAAAAAAACATTTTCTAGATGTTTATTTCCAACACATGCAAAAGGCACATGGTCATTTTCCTCTCTGCAGCTTCCTTTAAAATCACACTTCTCTGTTGATACTATTCCCACTGACTGATCCACCAACCACGCAAAAATTATTTCCATGATCACGGTGAACATGCTTTAGCTAATGGGACCGCTCACTCCTCTTGAATCTGCCCACTCGGCACATTGCAATCCGCCTGATTGAACATGGCATGCTGAGAATGGTAAATGGACTGTACTTATATAGAATCTGCTGAAACAATATATGCATGCAGAGAGATCTATATATGGTCATTGTCACCCTCTTATTAAATCATAATATGATAATTAAAGTTCCTTAGGCAGCCATTAAACCCCACTTTTAATATCTGAACGTTTTATTAAAGGGAATTAATCTAATTCAAAGAGTGTAAAATGATCAAAACTTTGAGGGCAATGTTCTGCTCTTTTGAGAACATTGTGTTATTTTTTGACATTTCCTGCAGAGAATGTATTTGAAGTCTCCTGCGTGTTATATTTGCTGGCAGTGAGAACATGTTGCTAAGTGCCTCAGCCCAGGAGGACGTTAGAAGTGAGAAGTGGGCTGATGGAGAGGAGTTGGCGTTGACCAGCTGCGGCTAAATAAAAACCCAAGGCATGTGTAGACACTGGTGCTAAATACACACTGACTTGGAGTTTGCCAGCAGTCAAATATTCCCAAAAAGCTCTGCATGAAATCTGGATCACTGATAATCAGGGTTATATAGATAGATATATACTTTATTAAGATAAGATAAGATAGACCTTTTATTAAATGGGACATTCAGTAGTTTAACAGCAACAGGGTAAGAATGAAAAACAGGACAGCACAGATTAACACAATTAAGGATAAAATTTTAAAATAACTATAAAATAAGAAATTAATTCAAATGAACATACATATTTGGTCATGTGTACATATTATTTACATGTGTGTGTGAAAACTGTATTTTATGTCCAGTATTAATCCATAATTGAGAAATTATTTTGTTACAGGACCAGTGTGTTCAACATTAAAATACAAATACTTAAAAAGTGGAATAGAGCTAACAGTTAAAAATAAAACAAGGGTTATGACATTTATTCCGTTAAAATTACTTGATACTCAAACAAAAATATAAATATGATTACTTTTCGTTGCTTTCGGATTACCTTAATATCATACCAATGCAAAAAAAGACATGTGTTTTATGTAAGACAACGGAACAATGCAACCTTAGAAATATAGTATTTTTGTTTTATATATCATATATATTTAAGCAATAGCTCACGACAGGCCGTGGTATATGCTCATTATATCACAGATAAGGGGCGTGGTTCGGCCCTTGCATGCAGTTTACTGTTCAGCCCAACTGTATGCAGTTAAATCGACCGGACTTCTTTCTGCAGATGTGAGCGTCCTTAACAACGGTCAATA
>NW_011336788.1:0-4229 GCF_000735185.1 Notothenia coriiceps | reverse complement strand
CTGATGTTACGTCACAAGATGGCGCTGTTGGAATGGGATCTGTAATGGAAAAAAGGATTACCCAACGCATGGCCAAGAGATGGGAATTGTTTATTGTAAACTGTGAAAAAGCAAGTAACTTTAAATGCAAACAAGCTAAGAAGTTAATCGGAAAGACTGAAAGAGCTTATGAATTCAAAGGACAATGCAAAAGAAATACAGTTAAAACTGGTTGCATTGATTAAGTTCTGTGATGAAGCAAAGGAAAATCATGAGGCTTTGGTGAACCTTCCACTTCCTGAAAAAGTTCCTTAGGAACATCAACCATCAACCATGATCCTGGACTTCCAGCATCTTTCTTCCGCCAACTTCTCATCAGTAAATTAGTCAGTGGCATATTACAACCAGTCCCTTAACAGTCTCCTTGATCTGCACGCCCCCTTCAAAACCAGGATGGTCACCTTCTCGCGCTCAGCCCCTTGGTACACCGGCGAGCTGCGGAGAATGAAGACAGCTGGGCGTGTCAACAGCCTGGGAGATGGACCATACGCTGTAAGGACCCTACTGGGGTGGGTCATCGATGGTCCACTGAGAAGAAACAACATCATCAGGGATAAGAATGGCTGCCCTGCTGCTGTAAATCCAGTATCCATTGTAAACAAAGAGGATCTACAGGTCATCCAACACAATACCAACCCGAGTAAAAAAAACAGCGAGGAAATGCCCAGAAAAGATAAACCATTCTTGAACATTATGAATCACTCTGCAAAAATGTCAGATGGACACTACTGACTAGACTTACCATTCAGACAAGAAAATCCCGGCTTGCCCAACAACAAACACGTTACCAAGCAGCTCATCTGCGATTTCGCTGTTATGGTACCAGGGCACCGGCTGAATCCAAGTGACAGACCTGAAGAAGTGACTGACACATAAATGCAGGAGCCCTATAAGGAAAGGCTAGGAATTGGGTGAAAATATAACCCACAGGTTCTCTCAGCGCTGGATGGGATGGGAACACGACTGTTTCAACCTAAGAGGGTTTTTTAGCTGCACCGGGTGTATAAAAGGGGTCATAGGTGACAGGAGAGGACGAGGACAAGGACACAGGAGGAAGAGAGCATACCGATGTCAACAGCCCGGCAGATGCTCACCACAACTATTGACACAGTATACTTAAACCTTGGTATGTAAAGCAAAATAAACATAATTCTAAATTGCAGCAAAAGACCGGAAATTCATCTGTTTGTGTCTGCGTCTGGATCACTCCAAACCCTCCTGTGAAGTAATGGCAATAGGATATAGGACATTGGAACATTAAAAATGGCCATTACAGGAGGCTTATATAAACTAAATTCTTAGCAGTGTAAATAGACTGGACAGAGTGTGGTTGCTACAGGAATTGAAACAGTCTATTGTTATGGTATTTATGGCATTGCGAACAGACAGATAACACTCATCCCACATTTCTACACCCCGAGGTGTTAGGATCTTTTTCCACAGCATTCTTTTAGTATGCCGCTTTGTGTTTGCTACTTCATGCTAAAATATTCTGTCTCCCCTTGCAGGAGCTGCACAGTAGCGTGTCGGACATAGTCGAGGACATCCTGAAGATGCACGACACAACCAAGGTGAGACACAACTCTGGGTGACAGAAGCACCATTGATGCAGCTGTCAGGAAGTCATTCCTTCACCGCTAAGAATATTTTATAACCTTATTTTGCAGAGAAAGTCAACACCATTATACTCCAGCTACGCATACTGATTTCTGTGCCCAGTAGACACACATAGCAACATTACTGTACTTGTCACCTGCCTCTCAAAGCTAATTTCACCTTCAATCACCAGAGAAAATAAATGTATTTGTTTATTTTCTTTTAACGTTTTAAAGCAGTCTATATTTGAATGTGATGACATGGGCTGCATGTTTTATAGCCAAAATTCAAATTGCGATCATTTGGTTTATTTAAAAAATAATCTATCTATCTCTCTGTTATTTTAGTTGAGTCTGTACTGGGCTCAGACAACTCTAAACCCTTCTCTACCGACTTGTCCTCACTGTATAGATGCTGTAAATTATAAATGTCCTCTGTATTTTCTATGTTTGCCCTCTGTTTACATCTGTACAATGTATGTTTTTTTGTTGTGAAGCAGTTTTTAACTCTACAATCTTACTTAAATACTTTATACCGTGCATCTCCCACAAGTAAATAGAATAAAATAATATTGGGGGGTCGAAAAATATAGCAAAAGATATGGGCATATTTATACATATATTTAATACTAATATATTTGGGCTTATATAATATACAGCAGATCTTTATTACTCTTACACTCAGTTCTGCATCCGCAACAGCCAAGAAAAAGTAAAAAGAAAATTAATGTTGGCCAGACAGATCCCCTAATTTAATTCCATAACATCTCTACGCCCCCTGGTGGCTGGTTTTCAGTTTAGGAAACTCAATACCATCATTTTGAATGTAGTGTAGTTTTCAAAGAGTGTAGTGAGCATATTTAGCCTCAGTATCCTAATAGATAATGTTACTTTAACTGTAGGAAGCCAATTTCATAAAGGAGTATTTCAATAATTGTGCTGCCTTAATGCTGACCTGTGTTTTTTTACTCTTCCCCAGCTGGGTCACCTGACCCTGGAAGACTACCAGATCTGGAGTGTGAAGAGCGCTATGGCCAATGAGTTCTTAAATCTGCTCTTCCAGGTCAGTGGATCAGCACACTGCGCACTGGTTTAACAACTTAATGTTGTAAAAGTATGTATTGATCCATGTGATTTTGCATCTTTGTGTATTTCTCTTCTTCCAGGTCTGCCACATAGTGCTGGGGCTCAGGCCTGGCAGTCCTGAGGAGGAGGGGCAGATCATAAGGTACATACCTGTCTTATTTGTCTGTTTTGTTATTATTTATAACTCTAAGGAATAAGCTGTTGGACCATCATTTTTTTCGCTCTGTTTATCTGTGTGTAGGGGCTGGTTGGAGAGGGAGAGCAGACATGGGTTGCAGCAGAGTCAGAACTGGTTCCTCATCTCCATGCTGTGGTGGCAGCAGTGGAAGGACTACGTTAAATATGTAAGTCAATTTTGGATGACATTATGAATTCACAAGTCATATTTTTTCCCTCTGGCAGGACAAGTCCGGCAGTGGCCCAGTCAGTGTTGGACTGTGATTGTGGACTGTGTGCCGGTTCAAGTCCCCGCACAGACTTAAAATATGGAGGGTGGACTGCTACTTGGAGAGGTCCCGGTTCACCTCCTGCCCTGTCGTGGTGCCCTTGAGCAAGGCACCGGATACCCCCCCACTCCCATTGCTCCCTGGGCGCTGTACAATAGCTGCCCACTGTACTAGACTCCAGTTACTAGGAATCGGTTAAATGCAGACACATTTCACTGTGTGTGCTATGTGTTCTGCATGTGTGACCATTAAAAAGGGTTCTATTTCATCCTTACTGACCGCCAGAGGCGGTGCTTAGCACTGAATATCTTCTGTCTTGCGCATGCGCAGGTCGAATATTTATATCAACAAAGTCACGTGTGACCTCGTATGACCCCGGAAGGCATAAGTTCTGGTGTTGTCAACGAGTTCAGTCCTTTTTCATCTTCTCGCTGCACAGGTTACTCCTTTTATGAGTAGCAGCCAAGCTAGCCTATTGAAAAAATTCTTTACCTGTAGCCTTGTGATCGTCTCGATCGGAGCTGCGGGCTAAAATGCTCGCCCTCCAAAGGCTGCGACGAGCTGTCCCCCTCCCAAGGGAGGGGACCGCGGTGTTCACCGCTCGGACTCGCAGGAGCTCCTGACCGGTAAAGAGCGGACGCTCCTGCACGTCAGTCGGTGAGATCGCTGCCATTTCTTTCTGATTGTGCTATCTATTCTCAAGCTAATAGATAATTGTGTCCCCAAGTTAGCCAAGTGCTCTCGCTCAGGCTAACTCGCTATTGCGCTAGTGGAGAGAGTATCCCCGCTCTCCTCTCAGGGCATATACACCGTTAACTGACTTTATTTTTTACCTTAGTTAGCAGAGCGCTAACGCTAACTACTATTGTGCTCACTCCCCTCTCACTGCATATATTGTTTCCTGGCCCGGTTATTTACAGTCAGCTGAGTGCTCTCGCTCAGACTGACTTAAGCTGCCAGCAGCAATTAGTGTGGAGTTTTCGTTGGTGCTGTGGCTATGTTTAACGGCTGTAACACCTGTATGGCTCCTCTTCAACCAGAGGATGGCCATGACCTTTGCCTC
>NW_011336787.1:0-1960 GCF_000735185.1 Notothenia coriiceps | reverse complement strand
CCCGCGTAACCTACAAAGTCCTCCTCCTCACCTACAAGTCCCTCGATGCCCATGCCCCCCAGTACCTATCGGACATCCTTCAACCCTCATGCCCCACCCCAGAACCTGCGGTCTTCAGACTCTGGCCTGCTTACCACCTCCCGCACCAACATGCGAACCTTCGGGGACAGAGCCTTCTGTGTGGCAGCCCCCACCCTCTGGAACACTCTCCCTGCAGAGATCCGCAACATCCCCATGCTTGACATCTTCAAAAAAGAGCCCTCAAGACCCATCTGTTCGCCAAGGTCTTCGGCCCCGAATGGATTTGTTGTTCTCTCTGTGAGACTGGGGGTGTTTCTCAATGTCGAGGAAGGCTGCTCCAGAGCCACTATTTCAAGGATGCTACGTCCTCGAGTGCCGCCGAAGGACTGTTCAAATGTCCAGGATGCTTGGAATTCTACCGAGGCCGTGCGTCGTTCGTTGCGGGACATTTCGAGGCTGCACATGTGTATCCTCCACGGTCTTCAAATCCCCACAATGCTTTGCGCACGGACCAATTTCCAAAATCTTTGGCGGAAATCGCGCTCCATTTAAGGCGGGTCCTCGCATATGAAGCACACCTGTTAGCCTGTTCCACCATTCTTCATTTTCCGGGGCTAGGAAGGATTCTTGCATCGCTTCTGAAGGACCTGACTCAGAGGGACTTGTCCTACCAAGGAAGCGTCCTCGACATTGAGAAACACCCCCTATGTAGATAGGGCTCATTTTAAGTTAACAATTCTTAGTCTTAGAAGAATATACTCTAATAAAAACATCGAGATATACATTAACAGCCATTCTTCCTATAAATCCCCCTAGATGCTTATACCTTTGCTGGACCTTCAAGTTTTAATATTGCAACAAGTGAATTAATTTGAACAAAATTACTAAGAAATTAGGAAGGACTTTACTGTAGGGATGGATTAACGGAGAGACAGATTACTCACCCCCCACCACTCTCTACTCTGAAGGATAAGTGTTTACACATTTACGTTCCTCCTCTCCTGGATTTGAGCTCTCCATAAATCCATTATCTGTGAAGGCGAGGTCTAATGGTGGCATTACTGTTGCAGAACACACTCTAGATACTAAAGACATCCAGCCATTATCTTGACTGATACCCCGTTAAGCTAAAGTGATGTTTACAGGCCGACCAACAGGAGAGGTCAAAGGAGGGGGTCTCTAACATTACTATTCCTATTTTTTTTATTCTTATTATCTTTGTGCTCATACTGTACTTCTCCTATTCTGTTTTTACATCTGAAAGAGTGGTGTGCAGGAATAAGTCCTAAAACCCTAGAAATTAGTTAGCATCTGTCTGGTTCCACTGTTTCAACAGTTTTGTGAACATGGTTTTCGGTCGTTAGCCTAAAATAAGGTCTGTGGTTAAAACAAGGTGGAGAGATTTTAACATTTGGTTCTTTAAATTCCCCACTGGTGGATTTAAACACAGCGGTTTGTCTAACAAGTGTCTAAGTGTCACCCCTATCCTCCATGACCTCCACTGGGTCCCCATCAAACACCGCATTGACTTTAAAATATTACTTTTCACTTTCAAAGCCCTCAATAACCTTGCCCCCCCCCTACCTCTGTGACCTCATCCAACGACACACCCCCACCCGTCGCCTCAGGTCTGCTGAAGCTAACCTACTGCAGCCCATCAGGACAAAGCTCCAGACCTGGGGTGACAGGGCCTTCGCAGCAGCCTCCCCCACACTCTGGAACCCCCTCTCCGCCATCACTCTCACATAATTCAAACAATCCCTCAAAACTCAACTTTTCACTCTTGCCTTCAATTCCTAATCAACTAACCCCTTGCCCTTATTCCTCCTACCTTAGCACTTTCTACTTTTGTTGTTATTTTTGTTTTACTTGCTTATAAGCGCTTTGAGCACCAGGAAAAGCGCTTTATAAATGTAATCTATTATTATTATTATTATTA
>NW_011336786.1:0-3591 GCF_000735185.1 Notothenia coriiceps | reverse complement strand
TAGGAGCATAGGAATAATTCAATTTCGGTTCGTCATGATCTGTAGATGTGATTTTCGCCCCTGAGCCACCCCTAGGGTAAATTACCGTACAGCCAATCACAATGCGTACAATGGGTGACGTCATTGGTAAGAGACGGCCCCCAAACACATATGCAGGCTATATGCAGGAATCCTGAAGTCAAATTGAATACCTTTTAAGACCTTTTTTAAGACCCTTTCCATACATTTTAAGACCTCATCGCAACTTTGAGTTCTAGCCGGTTACATTGGCACCACACTTTACCTCACATTGACTATATTGATTGTAAGATAGCAAAACTAAACAGAGTGCAGACAGACTACTGAAGCCTCCTCTCCACATGAACTTCAACCTCTCTGTGAAGGTCAGGTTTAATGCAGTATGCTGTTTTTTGCTTCTGTAGACTCTGTGCTCTTTCATTCCAGTAAAACTCCTCAGAAAACATTAGAAACCAGTATTTTACCAATAAACAAAACACTTGACAAAACTTTGAAATATATTCAACTTTGGTGAGCTTCAGCGGGGTAATGCCATATAGGAGCTCCCTCACAAATACCAGGGGTTCAATTGGGCTGGGGCTGTCCGGGGCTAAGCCCTGGCACATAGGACGATGCTCTGACGTCATCACCCTCACACATTTGTCATATGTTTACAAAAACGATATATATGTTAAGACTTTTCTCGTTCTTAATATAGACTATATTAGGGTCGATATGTGTTGACTTTACTTTAAAATAGCAGATCTCTGTGACCGGATATAGTTTGGCTTTGACCCCGGCCCCACGAGGACGCATACGGTAAAACGCATACGCAAACGCAAAAAAGTCTTCCGTTCACACGCATTCGATTCATTAACGTGTCCGTTCACACTAGACCGCTGGAAATACTGGAAACGCTGTAGTACATATGCCAGGCCTGTAAGTGGCGCTGCTGCCGCCACAAAATACACCAAAAGCAGCGAAGAAGACCCCGGAGCATGGTTGCCATGGTTGCCCTTCTGTCTATTCTCCGCGGTGGACGGCGTGTTCTCCTGCTGTATCTCTCAGGTAGTCCACCAGCAGATGAAAAACACCCACCTCTCCGCCTCTTCCAAGAAACGAGGGGACCGTGCGGCAGTTTCCGTTAAAAAAATGTTCCGCCGGTCAACATGTCCGTTAAAGTTTAAATCTTCCGTACAAAATTAGAAAAGTGCCGGTCAGAGGTCTTCTTTGCTATTTATTGAGCTTTAAAAAAAATTGATAACGACTCTGCTCTCTGTATAATAATATTTATTAAACGGTTCCTGCCTCTCTTTTCCTCCCCCTCTTCTGACAGCCCAGCAGCAGCTGGAGACGTGGGGAGAGGGAGGCGGGCTATTTCATCGTTATCAGAAAATGATCATATAGGGCACACACGGAGCCGTTGGACCCCCAGAGCGTTGCGTATGCCGGTCTACCCACCTTGGGACCCGTTACCGTTACCATAGTCGTTTAGTGTCCCCCCCCCCCCCCACAGAGCGGAGCAAGGCAACTTAAAATAATAAGCAGCATTTTACGGCGCGCTATGCATGGGGCCGCCTTGGGGGGTTTCCCGACATGTCGTTTCAGTAAATTAAAGGGTGTTTCATGTTGTCGTTGCTGTGGACCTTCTTAATACCTTGGAAAATGCTGTTTAATACTTTTTAATAGCCTTAATTTTCGCTAAATTGATTTATCAACTTTTAATACTTTTTAAGACCCCGCGGACACCCTGTATAGCCTTGTCATATTCATATTACAATAAAAAATAAAATGATTAGCCCCTCAATGTTGTAAATTAAGCCATATCGTATGAAAATGGTTGAGGGTATTACTATTTTTAAAAGGTTAGAAGTTATCATGACAACACTATCCAATGGTCTATGATTGGACACAAAGCTTGAGCCGTGATAAATCATCTTTCTTGCTCTGGAAACACAGAAAGCCCTGGCGGCTCACCTGTCATGGTCTTTGTCCACCAGGTGATAGCGGGCTCGGAAAGCCACCAGCCTGGCGTAGTAGGCAGGAGCAGGGATGGAGACGGAGCGGGTGCAGCGGACGTAGGTGTGGCACAGCTGGTAGGTGAGGAGCTGCAGCTCGTCAGCAGTGAAGCAGTTGTCATCCCACAGGACGTGGTAGTGGGAGGGACGACTGGTTCCCTGAAGGAAGACGGGGAAAAACGTTTAATTAAGTTCTGATCATTTAACCTGGTGTAATAATAAGCACCTTTACTTTATGACACAAAAAATAAATCATATTTATAGTAAGAAACCTCCATAGTGGCTCCTCTTAACTACACTATGAGATTCAACGTTTGAATTCACCCGTATCAGAAAAACACACCAGCAGGTCAGCGTGAAATAGTTTGCACACTCTATATTGATCATGTTTTATCAAATTTAAAAATAGTTAAAAGTAAATGTATCTCTAGCTGACCACAAAAGACTCAAACTGTGCTACACACAAATAGTTTTAATATTATCATGACTCTTATTATATTGGATAAACTGACCAGCTGTTATGTGCACAAAACTCTGCAAATGTCTGTGTGCACATTTCTTTAATTTAAAGTTGATTTACACAAAATGTATGTTTTAGGGGAAGTATTCATTCAAAAAAACATCTGAACCATTGGATGTCAAGAGAGGACTCTATACCAGGCAGTTTATTTTCACAAACCATAATCACCCTGGTAACCACAGAGGAAAATGGCCGTCTCTTGAAGAACATTTAAACTAATAAGAACTTTGCAACATTTCTATTTTCCTTTGTTGTGTGTATACAGGACTGTCTCAGAAAATTAGAATATTGTGATAAAGTTCTTTATTTTCTGTAATGCAATTAAAAAAACAAAAATGTCATACATTCTGGATTCATTACAAATCAACTGAAATATTGCAAGCCTTTTATTATTTTAATATTGCTGATTATGGCATACAGCTTAAGAAAACTCAAAAATCCTATCTCAAAAAATTAGAATAGTTCCTCAGACCAAGTAAAAAAAAAAGATTTATAACAGCAAAACACAATCAAACATTTGAAAATGTCCATTAATGCACTCAGTACTTGGTTGGGAATCCTTTTGCACGGATTACTGCATCAATGCGGCGTGGCATGGAGGCAATCAGCCTGTGGCATTGCTGAGGTGTTATGGATGCCCAGGATGCTTCAATAGCGGCCTTTAGCTCATTAGCATTGTTGGGTCTGGTGTCTTTCAGCTTCTTCTTCACAATACCCCACATATTCTCTATGGGGTTCAGGTCAGGGGAATTTGCAGGCCAATCGAGGACAGTAATGCCATGGTCAGTACACCAGTTACGGTGGTTTTGGCACTGTGGGCAGGTGCCAGATCATGCTGGAAAATGAATTCCTCATCTCCATAGAGCTTTTCAGCAGACGGAAGCATGTAGTGCTCTAAAATCTCTTGGTACACAGCTGCATTTACTCTGGGCTTGATGAAACACAGTGGACCAACACCAGCAGCTGACATGGCTCCCCAAACCATCGCTGACTGTGGGAACTTCACACTGGATTTCAAGCAACTTGGATTTTGCTCCTCTCCAGCCTTTCTCCAGA
>NW_011336785.1:0-7535 GCF_000735185.1 Notothenia coriiceps | reverse complement strand
GCCAGCTAACCAATCAGAGCAGACTGGGCTCTGGTTTCAGACAGAGGGTGAAAAGAGGGGTTGCAGCACAGGCAGCAAGAGAACAACAAAGAGCTTCTTGAATATTAAAGCATGGAGACATGTAGAGGCACTAAATACTAATTTGAAAATGAGCAGAATATGTCCTTTTTAAACTTATACATGCTTGCTTTTTGGGAAAGGACACCCCCATTTTACCTCTTTGAAGAAGTGAATATTATCCACTTCACACACTTTGTCTTTAAAAGCGTGCCCTTTTTATATGACAACCCTTTCACATAAAGCATATTCTCTGAAAGGAAAAGCGTTGCCACAAGGGGAGACACCACACAGGGAATTATAAATGAGTAGGAAGAAAAGGCTGAGAGGAGTTTAGTAAATGCCAAAAATAATTAACATGTTCCAAGTGTTAGCATTTAGGAAGACAGGGGAGATCTGCCGCTCTCTAAAGCCTCTCTTCCTACAGGGAAAGGTCAGAGCCTAATGGGGAATATGAGGCTCCCTGCTGCATGTAAGGATAATGGGACAGAAAATAACCCAAAACAATTAAATGTACTGAACTAAATGCTCTTTTATCCAAGGTAAACAACCAAGATATTATTTTAATGAAATATGAATGAAGACCTCTATATTTCCAACAGATTTGGAATAAATAGGCAGTTTTTGCAAAACACACACACACCCACCACCCACCACCACACACACACACACACACACACACACACACACACACACACACACACACACACACACACACACACACACACACACACACACACACACACACACACACACACACACACACACACACGTTAAAGAGACGATCCCAAACTTTAATATTCAACCCATTTGCAAAGAGGAGGGTTTTTACAGCCTGATCAATTAAAAAGGGAGTATTCCCCATGGCATGCATCAACAGATTTTAATTATTTCATTGGTAAGAAACCAACAGAGTGCGACTAAGACGCATGTCTCTGAAAAACCATAAGATAAATAAATATAAATATATATAATTAAACACCAGCAGCAGCATTGATACTGGAGCTGAGATCAGAAACGAAACCAGAAACAGCATCTGGTGAGGGAGCACAGGGATGTGACATGTTTTAAAGGCTCACAGATGGAAAAATAATGATGTGTATTTGAAAACACTTTTCTACTTGAGAGCAAGTTATCCCCCCCAAAAAGTCCCCATTGTCCTGAAACTCAATTAACCCAAACAATCCACTCTCTTCCTGCAACAAACAGCAGATAACTGAGGACGTTCTGACAGAAAATACGTTTTAAAAGCCATTTAATGGATTTAACGGCAGATGAGTGTTTTGTTCTGTCTCGTCTCGTACAAGGTAGAGGTTTCCCCAAAGTTAGTTTAATAATTTAAAAATGTTTTAAATTGACTTCAACTTTATCTAAGTTTTAGCTTCAACTTTAAGGTACTTTTAGTGAAATCCTCAAACAGAAATGTTATCAGGACCGTCTCTGTGAGGATTTGTGTTTGAAACACTTTGGGCATTTTGATTTTAGTAATACTGTTAACATGGATAAACCACATATTCAGCGGTGGATATTCACAAAGTACATTTACTCAAGTATAGTACTCAAGCACAATGTTGAGGTACTTGTACTTTACCTGAGTATTCTCAGTTTACTACTTCATAATTCTACTCCACTACATATTTGACAGCTTTTAGTTACTAGTTACTTTTTAGATTCATATTATAAACCAATACAAACTAACTAATGAAAAAACTATGATATTTAAATACAAGATATATTCACAATATATCCAGAATGTTTTTCAGACCCTGCTGGTTCTGTTGGGATCAGGATAAATTACCCATGCATGTGGCCATCATTTGGGCACAAAGAGTTAGTATTCTGCTTGACTGCATTGGAGCAAACAATGGCTTCAGTCTCTTGTTTGCATAAACGTGATGCTTCAGTTTCCCAATGGATTTCTACATGTTGTATACATGGGAAAAACTCATCAGTTGTTTTGGCAGAAATACACATGACTTATTCCAGCTGAATAATGAGTGTGTGTGGACCACAGTGCTTCAGTCCTTTAGTGTCACTGCATTTTACTTTATATTAATATAAGGAACAAGTAAAAACATTTCAAAAGCAGATTTTATGTGAATTATTTATTTATGACATTTTTGTTGCAGGTTTATGGATTGAAATGCCTAAATTAAAACAAATCCAATGGAGTTTAATACCCCCAGTAACTAAATTGAACATGTTTTTCCCTTCTATTTATGCATGCGCCGTATCAAAGTAAAAAATGTTTGTTTTCTTTCATTTCTGTATTTATTTGTGTACGGGAGTACTACAAATAACAAAGTAAAAGCTGCACCAATAAATCATTTTTGATCACCTTTGCACAAAATTACGCTTTTCCAAGTGCCCAAAAATGATTTTCAATTAATTAATTTGTCAAGTAATGCATTGACATCAGCAATTTTACATATTAGAGAACATTTAATAAACTAATTGATTATTTTTTACTATAATTTCACCAAAAGACAATGTTTCTAAAAGGTTTTCCATTTTTATTCAATTTGATCAGTTTTGATGGTGTGAAAGAGGACATATTCTGCTTATTTTCAGGTTCATATTTCTATTTTCTGCCTCACTTTTAAATAATATTTACATACACAAAGCATTAATAACACACTTTAGAAAAGGGAAAACCCCAAAAAGCAAAATAAGGCCTCTTTAATAATGTTGAATACTGCACTATATCCAAAATAATACATATGTTATTCCTTCAACCAAAGACGTCCTATAGTAATATAGGACTTGCAGCAAATAAAACATATGTACCAATATACATTTTTTGTTAACCCTTAGATGCATAAGTGGGTCTTTTTTGACCAGGTGAGGTGGTTTACTTAGAGTATCTTGTAATTACATTTGTTTATCATTTCATATTCCAGCTATTCCTCAAAAAACATGTTTTGGATATCATGCCATTAACATTTTAAATTTAGATTGTATACATTTTAAGAAATTGTAGTTTTTGTATTACTACCCCAAGCTTCCATAAGTGGGTCAAAATTTCGTTTTTTTTTCAAAATGTAAAAAAATTTCTAAAATTATAAATAGTGAAAAATTAAATATAAAATATTTCTAGTGCGAACCAAAATATAATACTAAATATTATACAAGTGATTTTTCAAAATGACAAAAATGGCATAAAAACACATATTATTCTAATACGGGTCCTTTTTGACCCACTTATGGAAGAGTGTAGGGTCCAGTCACTCGGGCATCTAAGGGTTAAAACATGACTGATCGTGTTGCACCAAATATCGTGTAACACCTCTGTCTCACAGATGCTCTCTTTTTATTCTTATACTCTGCTTCCCAGCAGGGAAATCAAGCAACACTTTTTTTTCAAATGTGCAATCCATTAAGAAGTGCATTAATCTACGTGATGGTAGCCTTAAAATCAATTGAGGTATGATCAAATGCATTAGATCTGGGTTTGCATAAGCGTGATAATAACCGCGGTTACTGAAGTATTGAGTAGGGCATTTAGATGATTTAGAGACGTCAATAAAGCAGGGTTTGTGTTTTTTTAGACTCGTGGAGCTAAAGGTTCTGCAGGGATCGATTTAACATCCTGCGCAGGCGTGTTTGGTGAAGCTGAGCAGAATAAATAACAGATCGATGAACAAGGAGGACGAGGATGGTTATGATCTGATAGCAGAGACAGCGTGGAGGCGGATGATTCTCACTTTCTCTTTTGTCTTTAGCGGGAATGGTGTTGGTATTGATTTAAAGGTGACCTATCATGCAAAATGCACTTGTGTACGTCTTTTATTCATGAATATGTGTCTCCGGTGTTCCAGGGAACTCACCAAGTGTCAGAAAACACAACCCTCTCTATTTTCCTCCATACCCAAATCTCTTAAAAAGGGGCTGCAACGGATCTGATACAGACTGATCCAGATTTGAACACTTCTATGACGTCACAGAAGTGGCGCTACGGCTATTGGGCCAACTCCACCAATCAGGAGGAGACAGCCACGGACATTGCCGTTGGAAAGCTCTGGAGACGCTGTAGTACATATACCAGGCCTGTAGATGGTGCTGTTCTCACAGAATCAGCCCATGCAAAGACAGTGTTAAATTGAGCGAAATGAGGAATGGCTAAAATGCATGATCTGTTTGGTATTTTGAAAAATAAAAAGTATTAATATGCCTTATATAGGTATGGTCCTACACTATATTATTCAAATATAGCATGATAGGTCCACTTTAAATATCTTCTTCACAGTTTGCTATTGTTCAATCATGTCAACCTTTCGTTATGACGCTTCCCCACTGGATAATACTTGCCTTGTGAATTGTAGGAGTTGAATTGAACCAAGCAATTGTCATACATCTACAACACAGAGACATTTCATTTCTGAATGTAACCCACCCTAGGAGCAGTGTGCAGCCTCTAGGGATTGCAGGTTTGACATATATTTTCCTGGAAGTTAGCATCTCCCTGGTTCCCTCCACAAAAAGCCAGTGGGATTTCTCCATGTGATTTGGGATTATTACAGAAAAGGATCTCCGTGTCAAATAAACCTTTGTTATACTTTCACGTTTTGTTCAGCAGAATAATCTCCACATATTAACATCACTACGATTTTTTAAGGAAAAATCTAATGTTGGGCTGTAAAGTAACAGCTCGGTCACATGACTTCACGTCACCACCGCTAAGCTAAAGGCGGCTAATGTTGGGTTTGATGACGTTTAGTCGTCTAATTTAGACACTTGTTGGCAACCTCCGTTTTTAAATTCAACAGTGAGGTATTTACTAGTGATGTTACGTTCACGAGCGATCCGATTCTTTTGAATGGCTCTTTGTTACGAACGAAGGGAACCGAGTCTTACTTGGTGAGAGCCGTTCTTTTTATCGTTGGTTTGTTATATCAATCTTGGACCTAGTCATAGTAACTAGGTATGTTATTAAATTACAGTTTTCAGAGCCAAGAGGCTAATCGTCTCTTATTTTTAATTATTCACTTAAAGTGAGCTGACAAAGAGGATGTTTAGATTCTAACAGTTAGAGGGAAAACATTGAGGTTGGTGTGTTAGTTAATGTAAAGAAATGTATGTGCGTTCATGTGCGGACGTATAGTTTGCTAATTGGAAAATTAATATCCTGCAAGACTCCTAAAGACGTCATGAGATGATGATCTTTCGACATCTGGAACATGTAATAAAGGTATTCTGATTCCAAGTTTAGGAGAACTGACAATGTGTGTGCGTTAAACATGTTTAGGGAACATGTTCGTGTGTCATTTAGAAACGTATATCTGCCCTGTGTTTCTTGTACTTTGTTGGGAGCATTGCTGTATGATTGCTTGAGGGCAGGTAATGTTTCCCCATTGTTGTTTGGTGTTGCGCAACTAAATAATAATGATTAATTTCAACTATGTCTGTGTTTGTGTTTTATTGATTCCTCTCTGTTTCATCCTTTCCTGTTGTGAGTGACCACAACAGGTTCACTGCCTGCCATAAATCCACTCGACTTTACGGGAACTTGCTTTCTTGAATGAAAATGTGCCGTAGTAGAGGATGGCATAACGCATGCTGCTTGACTAGTAGTTTGGCTGGCTGAGAGATGTAGCAAGTTATACATTTTTCTGTGAGTAAAATTAGATTTCTGGCAATACAGTCAATCCTTATCCTGGTCATTATTTCACAGATAAACCTAGTAACCCCGCCCCCTTAAAGGAAAAGGAATAGAGCTATAAGATCCGGGTCCCTTCAAAGATCTGTATTTCCCATTATTAGTATTTACTAACGTATTTTATGTTGAAGGAAAAAAGGTTAAAGTATTTTCAGGCCAGAGCTACTGAGCTACTTCCTCCTCTGTTGCCATCAGGGGTTTAACACGTTTTGATCCTGAAGGCCTAAAGATGGTACTGACAACATTTGAAGTCGATCAGATGAAATCGGTAATAGTTCGGTCAAATATGGAATGGCAACAAATTTGACATGAAATCGAAAATGGCCGAATTCCTGTTGGTTTTACGATATGACAACATGAGATTTTTTTGTGCGTCCCATATAACCACAATTCAGACTTGTAAGCTAAACCACAATGAAACATGACCCTGAAAATATAATATTTTTCGACCATCCTGTCAAAAAATATTGTAATTTCACTTTAAGCCTTTTCAGTTAAAAAATAAATAAATGTGGACCTACAGTATATTTGTTCCATTCATGGGCCAGAAAAACACCAACCAAAAGTGTGAAAATCCAATCTCTTTTTCCGGTCAGAACTAAATCCTGCAACTTTATTTAACTTTTTCCATTAGAGGATGATAAGTCTCCAGAAAGAAGGCAGTCTGAGGAGACTTGGTGTGAATGAGCTCTCACACTGTCTGCCTCAGGGATGATTCATAATACTGAGAAGAAGCCTGAGGGTGTTTCTACCTGCCACCATAGCTCTCCTCATCTTCCTTTAAATCACTTCTCTCAGTGGTTTTGGTAAAAGTCTGAGGCCACGCTTTCCTTCCATATATTCACCTCAATTTCCTCCTTTCTTTTTTGCCTCAGGACTGACACTAACTCATCTCTTTGTCTTAGTTTTACCTTGTTGTTGAAGGCAGCCTCTCTACCGTTTGTTCTCCACAGCCTCTGTTCTCTGAATACTTTTCCCCAACTACTGTTTTTATCCTCAAATACAATTTCAGAATGATAAGTGCATACATTACTCTACAGGCAGAGAAACTCAATTTTCGTCAAAGGGGGGATTTGCCAAAGTGGTGTTTGTTTTGGTCACTATAATAGTCACTTTATCGGAAGAGAAAAAACACTCAGAACATAATGGGTAGCAATTGGGGACAAAGAACTTGGATCTTTTACCTTAAACGACATATTCTGCTGATTCTCAGGTTCATATCAGTATGTAGTGTCTCTACTTTAAAGAGTGCTCTCCTGCTGATGTTCAGGTGTATATCAGTATGTAGTGTCTCTACTTTAAAGAGTCCTCTCCTGCTGATGTTCAGGTGTATATCAGTATGTAGTGTCTCTACTTTAAAGAGTCCTCTCCTGCTGATGTTCAGGTGTATATCAGTATGTAGTGTCTCTACTTTAAAGAGTCCTCTCCTGCTGATGTTCAGGTGTATATCAGTATGTAGTGTCTCTACTTTAAAGAGTCCTCTCCTGCTGATGTTCAGGTGTATATCAGTATGTAGTGCCTCTACTTTAAAGAGTCCTCTCCTGCTGATGTTCAGGTGTATATCAGTATGTAGTGTCTCTACTTTAAAGAGTCCTCTCCTGTTGATGTTCAGGTGTATATATGTATGTAGTGTCTCTACTGGGACATGTCTCCATGCTTTAATGTTCAAAAAGCTCTTTATTTTTCTCATACTGCCTGTGCTGCAGCACCTCTTTTCAACCTCTGTCTGAAACCAGAGCCCAGTCTGCTCTGATTGGTTAGCTGGCCGGCTCTGTTGTGATTGGTCAACTGCTTAGAGATGTCCCGCCCCTTAGCCTACATA
>NW_011336784.1:0-4288 GCF_000735185.1 Notothenia coriiceps | reverse complement strand
GCCACTTTAACTATATTTTGATGATAATACTTTTCTACTTTTACTTGAGGAACATTTTGAATGCAGGACTTTTACTGTAACAGAGTATTCCTACACTCTGGGACTATTACTTTTACTCAAGTACAAGATCTGAGTACTTCTACTTTTACTCAAGTACAAGACCTGAGTACTTCTACTTTTACTCAAGTACAATATCTGAGTACTTCTACTTTTACTCTAGTACAAGATCTGTGTGCTTCTACTTTTACTCTAGTACAAGACCTGAGTTCTTCTACTTTTACTCTAGTACAAGATCTGAGTACTTCTACTTTTATTCTAGTACAATATCTGAGTGCTTCTACTTTTACTCAAGTACAATATATATATATATATATATATACCACCTCTGTTTATAGCCTATGAAAAAAACTATTAGAAATAGAAGGCTAAAGCTAACGTTTGCAGATAGTGACAATGTATGCTAGCTCGCTAGCTCAACGATTCCTTAAATAATATTGCCACAGAAAAACTTTTCAGTTCACATCACGCTCTGCCGCTCCGACAGGGAGCTCTGCTCTGAACACCTGAACGGCCCGTTCTAACAGCTGTTCAGCAGCGGTCCAGTCTGTGCCACAGTGCATATTCCACGCACAGTTAATATTAACAAACGCACCCGTAGGTAATGTAGCTGCTGAAGCTCGACCATCATCTCGGAGCAGCAGAGCCTTATTATACATCCATGAGCAGAGCCGACAGGCAGGAAGACTCGAGCACACAGCTCGCACTTCATTATAATATATAAAACAAACACCATGCGTGTCATGATGGCACATAACAGCTCACGGCCGCAGATTACTCCGGGTCCCAGACCCCCCCATACCCCAAAAATATTTTTATTGCAGATCTACATGAATCACACAAACGACATATTTTGGATTCAAAACGGCGATTTTCGCCGAAAGGTGACAAGTTTGCATCACTGTAGAAAGACACACCACTGACGAGAGGAGCAACATTCGGTGAGGTCAAACTTGTTTCAAAAGAAGCACACCACTGGTTTAGAAGTAGAACAGAAGGCAATATGGCCCAAATATGAGATCCCAATACAAGACATTTCATATTTTGATAACCTTTTATATGAGCATAGGTCATTTCATATCTAGATGCCACATATAAGGATAGAGGTCGTTTTAGATCTAGATAACGATGTATAAATGGATATTGTTCATTTCAATATATATTAGAAAAAGGTTATTTCATATGTACATACTGATATATCAGCATAAAGGTCATTTCATACCTTTATATATCAAGAGATAATTCATTTCAAATATATTTAACAATATATATCCGGATATAGGTATAGGTCTAGGTTTAGGATATAGGTCATTTTATATATATATATATATATATATATCAGGAAGAGGGTAATTTCATATGTACATACTGATATATCAACATATAGGTCATTTCATATATATTTAACAATATATCCGGATACATGTCATTTCATATTTGGATATTGATGTATATATGGATACAAGTCATAGCCCATCGTGATAACCATATATAATAGGATAAAGGTCCTTTCATTTCTGGATAACAATATATTTATCACATTTTATACAATGTAATATGTACATTAAAACAGCCTGAAAATAAATATACACGCATGTACTGTTTCTTTCCGATTAATTTACAATCTGCAAACAGTACCAGCTTCCTATTTGATTTGATCTAGTGACTTTAAAAACAAGTTTTTTTACCACGGTGAACTCATCTGCTATTAGTTTTTTTAGTTAATGTGTTTTTTATTATAATAACATGTGCATACTTAGTTATTGTTATTTTTTATATGCAAGTCTATTCTCTTTACTTTATCTGCACTATACTTCTGCTGTTGTAGTGGATATTTCCCCGTTGCGGGACAAAAAAAGGAATTCTGAGTCTGATTCCGACTTCGGTACATTACGTGTTGACAAGAGAAAAAACAAGTGTCAGAAAGTGTGTGTGGGTGCGTTAGAGTGACCCGTACCTCCACCCTGCATCATCTTGTAGATCTTGCTCTCTATGTGGAGCTGGGGGTGTTTGGTCTTCACACATTCCAGCTTGATGGCAACCTCCTCTGCCACGGAGATATCAGTTCCTGCACAGAGAGAGAGAGAGAGAGAGAGAGAGAGAGAGAGAGAGAGAGAGAGAGAGAGAGAGAGAGAGAGAGACAGAGAGACAGAGAGACAGAGAGGTGAGCAGCATGGACACACAGCATGCGGCCTCAACAAAGTGTGACGTTTACCAGACAGGACGTTGATGTATGTAATGTAACACAATATCATCCGTAAATCAAACAAGTAATGCAGTCAGGCCAGTGTGCGTTTCATGTCTCAGTGTTTCCCCTACCATTGTGTTTGGGGAGCTCTGCGCCACCCCAACAGAACCCTGCGCCCCCCCTGAAATTCAATTATTTTTTTTATAAATATAGCGCCAAATTGAAACTGAAATAATCTATCTACGGCCACTTTTAACATGTGCTCTTTTATTAAATAAACTAAACACTTATGTTATGTATCCAATGTATGTGCATGTTTCAGTGCCCACTGCATCGCTTTGCACATTCACATTCTTTCCTCAGCTCTGTTTCTGAAGGGCGGGGCTCCGCTCCACACACACACATACGAATGCACACACTCACAATCAGAGACACGAGCGGAGGAAAGGCCCGCCCTGGCAGCACCCCACCCCAAAGCAGTACACCAGGGGAAACACTGTGTCTTTACATCACGTTTCATCAAATCCAGCAAACTAAAGATGATAAGGTTTATTATTATTAGTACCACAGTCCTCCACATATCAGTTGAGGCACACAATACTTCTATTCCACTCCCTCAGTATCCACAACAGTAGGTTAAAGGTCCTTTCAGTTCAAAGTTATTACATATATGGAAATAAGACAGTCAGTTTTATCCCAAAGGCCATAAGACTGCTAAACTCCTGAGCGTGCACTATTTGTATTGGGGTTCTCTGAGGACCCTGTGACTGTAGCTGTGTATACAACACATACAAACCTTTGAACCTTTACAGTAAGCACATCAGCTTCCGGTCAGTGTCTCATAACCATATCAGAGGCTATGAACACAGCAGGCCAGCCAACAGTGAGCACTTCATGTACCCTGCTCTTCTTTCAGGGGTCTATCATTAGATTTCCACTCGGACAAGAGGATTTGCCCATGAGACCACTCTCTGCTGCTCTGTGTGATCCGACCAACCACATGAAATAAATACTTAATATGTCAATCTAGAACAGGGGAGTCCAACCTCTTTTCACTGAGGGCCACATGCAGACAAACATGCTGAGGGCGGGGCACCTCACTAGAGGTGAGGGATATTGTCTCATAAGTGAAGTTAGAGAAATCAATCAGGTCAATGATGCTTGATACTTGAATATGCTTTCAGCTTATTCTTTCAAACAGAAGCCTCAGATTGATTATAATAAGGGGGAATATGAAGGGTATATTTCAAGCTTGGTATGTAAATAAGTTGTTGGGCTTTTTTGTATCGGCTAAGATTTGTTTAAAAATATTCTCAGCTATAATTGGGCTTATTAACACTGCTGTGGGGGAAACTTCTGTAGCAATGGAGAGTCAGGACTCAGAGAGACACGAGGAGAGCTGGAGCTTTGATGGCAAACACTGATGGTTTATTTGGAGTTACGGCCGGAGAATTGACAAGACAGGTGGTGTGTCACAAGTTGACACAGCGGTTGCCAAACCAACTCTGAAGAACTCTTCTGCAGCTCGAGGTTTTAAATGGTTCAGAGTGTAATAATCAACATTCTTTATCAGTGAGACTAAACAATTATGGACCCTGAATCTAACTAGAGCTGTCGTCCATAGGAAAGAATGTGCGCCAGGGACCCTACGTCCCTGAACAGTAAACTACCTCATGTCAGCTTGTGCTCTGTCATAGACTGGCAACAACAATATGCCCAAGCTGCTCCTCCTTAAGAGAGATAGCAGCAATACCCAAGGCCGTAGAACTATGCCATGGGAAAGGAGACAGTGAGAGGAGAAAATGATGAACTGGGTCGAAGGTTGAATACCTAAGCAAATGATTCCCTAACATCTGTCCCTTCCCCGCTCGGAGACCCAGGTCGTCGCACGCATCTCTGCTTGTCTAGCTGACATCTCTCAGTGGATGTCTGCTCACCACCTCAAGCTCAACCTTGACAAGACTGAACTGCTCTTCCTTCCGGGAAAAGATTGTCCCACTCTTGACCTAACAATCAACATCGGCACCTCTATTGTTTCCCCGA
>NW_011336783.1:0-2343 GCF_000735185.1 Notothenia coriiceps | reverse complement strand
GGTACAGTTGACATCATGCGTACCCGGAAGAATCAAATGACGTATCTCCAACGAGGCATTTTGGGGAGGTATTTTCTGTGTTAGAGTTTTACTCGCTACAGGGTGTACTTTGAGGGTTTGTGACTCTGCAGACCGTTTACATGCATAAAAACCTTCATTACACAGAAGGGGACGGGTAATAACGGGAAAAGCATGACATGGGACCTTTAAAATAGAACATTATTTTTGTTCGTCTTAAACCCACAGTTAAGGGAAATGTAACTTTGTTTTGCTACCACCCCCTACAGTGCAGTGTCACGAAAAACTAGGGTCCTAGGAGTGCGGTCCTGAGACTGCAGTCTCCGACGCTGCAGCTTCATACCACTCTTCGTTTTCCGAATGCCAGGAAGTATTCTTGCCTCGCTTCTGAAGAAAGTGACTCGGAAGACATGTGCTACCAAGCAAGCGTACTCGACATTGAGAAACACCCTCTGACAGGGCACATGTTTCCAGCCACTCTGAGCCTACCTGCACAGCCTGGATTGTCTCATTCCAACCCAGAGTCTGACAGCAGCTCATTTCATGGATCACTGCCCCCTGCTGATCCTTAACTCTGCTGCTGCAACCAGCCTGCAGCTCCAAAAATAACTCTTTAACTTTAACAATCCATAAACGCTCACCCACAGCCATGCTGCTCATATGTTGCATCAATTAGTCTGAGCTGTAAAGTTATTAAGGGTCTATCGGTTATGGATAATATTCCTTGTAACACATTTTAAAAATGATTCTCATTATAATGATGATCATTTGTTTGTTCAGGTGTTTTGTATAATGGCTCGTGTACAAATCCACAAAATGATTAATCAATTCAGTTTAGAGTTCTGGTGGGGTTTAGTATCTTGTGCTACAATATGAACTGTATGACATTAGTGTTTGTTTATTTATTTCAATATTAGTAGACATACATTGATAACATTTTTATTTCATTTCTAAATAAAAGCAGCGGTAGTAAGTTAACGATTAGCAATATCATGATTAAAATATGGTCATGATTAATATCTCCACAGAGTGTTGTCAAGGTTGAGGGAGAAGTTATTGTTGCTTTTAGTTATTCAAAGGAATGCTTATTCTCTTAATGACATTATACATTTCTGAAATCTGGTTCTCTAGTTGGTTTAAGATCAAACCGGCAGGATTAGGAGTTGATCTGTGGGCACTGTGGGGGCAGGGAAACTGGGGGTCAAATGGCACGTCAGTTGTGCACAAGGGGTTAACACATTTTGTCATGAATACTGTTTGAAGAAAACACTGTATGAACTCTTTTCAGCAGACTGTTTACCATTTGACGACCAGATGGCGCAGACAAATCAACTTCCGGTGATACCTAGCACGAGGAGCGAGGAAACGAAAAATAACCGAAGTGAGACGCACCCTATGTCTCCCTTTTTAAAAAATCAAGACCATCATTACCGATTTTGACTGAGCCTTCAATCCGATTATAACCCTACACACAGAGCACGGTGTAATGATAATGCATTGTGAGCCTAACACTGCAGTGTGGTGGTGCTGTCGATAGCAGAGGTTAGGAGAACCCCCCCGCAGCCAGGCCTAATCAATGCTCGACATGAGCAATCCATCAGTGCCGGTTTACCTACTTACACAGCAGATCTTTTGGATGTTGCATTCAGGTCAAATGAGAGCAAATGAGATCCACACTCAATCAAGATGTGCTTTTAGGTTCCACTGCTTTCTTTAACTCTATTTGTTGTAAATTAGCATCATAAAACATGATTTAACGTGCAATCATTTTGGTCTTATACTTAGTTTAGTGTAATTTCATTATTATAGAACTGTCAACTGAAAGAGGCCGTTGTCCTTTCAGCATATGTGATGCATGAGGCCATTGTGGCAAAGCCGCAATGCATGCTTATTATTATCAGTATTATTTATTTATTTAGTATTTTTATTATTATTGATTTGTCTTGTATTTTTATTATTATTTATTTGTTTTGAATCCCGTTTTTGCTTTGTATATATGTCTGTTTTTAGCTAAATCTGCTGGATGTCTGGTTATTTCCACCACAAACAGTTACACAGTATTTTCCAGATGTAACAGAAAAATAAAGGTAGTAATAGTAGTAGTATTATCTTAATTTTTTTATTTATTATAAAACCTGCTTTTATATGTACATCTAGTAATTGAAGGCATAGTCCAATCTAATATCTGATCACAAACGTGTGTGTGTGTGTGTGTGTGTGTGTGTGTGTGTGTGTGTGTGTGTGTGTGTGTGTGTGTGTGTGTGTGTGTGTGTGTGTGTGTGTGTGTGTGTGTGTGTGTGCGTGTGTGTGTGTATGTGTGTGTGT
>NW_011336782.1:0-3488 GCF_000735185.1 Notothenia coriiceps | reverse complement strand
TAGGTTTTCTGTTGCTAACCCATCCTCTCATAAAAAACCTGTAGTATTTTTGACTCTTTATTTTAAATGATACAGAATATTTTATAATATTGTTTGATATAATATTTTTCCTTTTATTTGTAATAATTCTATTTTTCAACTTTTTTAGGTATTTTAAGTATTGTCTTTTAATGTCTGAACACACTCCTGCGACGAAATCATTTCCCAAATTTTGATCGATAAAGTATCTACCTACCTACCACCTACCTCCCTCCCTCCCTACCTCTCTACCTCCCTACCTCCCTCCCTTCCTCCCTCCCTCCCTACCAATAGATAATGATGTATTAATTTTTATATATGACTGAAATGTGGAAACACGTTGATTTTCTGAACGCTCATATCACTTTTTTGCCAAAAGACGTTAATTAAACTCGATTTCTGGTCAGAATGTAGGTCATGTATACCTGAATGAAGCATGTTTTCAATCTATTGTCTAAATTACTTTCTAACAATGTCAGTGTCATGTCAATATCAACATGTTATCATTCATTTAGCTGTACATATAAAACATGTATATTTGCCTCAACACAACAAAACAGGGCCTCAGGTGTGACATGTTGGCACTGAACAGTTTACTTATACCTGTTCTTATGGGCAAAATAATGTTGAATTGGTGCACTAGATATAAAAGTTCACCACCTCGTACTTATTGGTGCCTGCATGACATTTGAAGGCATTTCCAAACACCACATGCACAAAAACGAGGAGCAGAGAATGAAAAAGAGCCCTGCAGTGTGGATATTTCACTGCTGTGTCGAGTTGTCCTTCATATGCTCCGTGGATTCCCAGATAAAGACGCCAGGCATAACATTAGCGGCTATTACCCGGCCAATTTCTAAATCAATACGGCTCGAACCAGACATGAGCGGAGCGTCAACTTGATTTGTGGAATCCTTGCAGCCTGCCCTTCACACCGGCTGTTCTGCAGCTGCGTGTCACGATGACAGATATTATGTCGTTCTGAAAAAGCTCACAGAAGCTCAGATGGGAAATGTTATGCAACGCATCGGAAACAGAGATGTTAACGGAGCTGAGTCACCAGCAAACACACAGAGCGGGAAGAAAAGAAAAAGACCTGACAGGTGGAAGACGTTATTGACCCAAAGGCCTGGAAAGCTGCTCAAAAGTTTAAGAACATCTGCCGCCATGTTCACTCGTTGAATTGTGTTGCAAACCAGCATACAGTCAGTGTTTGTTAGCTTCTGTTTCTCAAGACTTTGACCAAAATAATCTGTAGAAGTTTGACAAATGTAAGTCTCTCTGGCAGCGGTTCCGCCAGGGGGGCGTCTTTCCGTCATTTGACGCCCTTATTCAGCTCGGAACGCCCTGAACTCGAGCCGAGGGAAAAATAAATAATTTGAGAGAAGATCGAGTTTTTAATCGCTTAAAATGACGAAAAGGAAAAAGGACATGCCTCTGTTGGAGGGGCAAAGGAGTCTGGTGGGATTATTTTCGCTGTCAGCAAAGTGTTCCTGTGACGGAAAGTGTACTGCCGGCGAGCCTTGACGGGGGGTGCTAGTGGAGCACGCGCGTGAACTGCGAGCCTCGCAGCGGAGAAACTGAGGCTCCGTGGTAAGCTGTGGTAACATGAAGAGCCGGCTCTTCTTAGTGAGCCGAGCCAAATTAATTCCCATCACTAATACGTAAAGAGATAGTATCTATAAGGGACGGCTCAATTCAAAAATCAAGTCACGTAACGTTACGCACCCCCCACCCCCCCCTGCTCTTGGGGGGGACGCCCTCTCGGCCCTGGGTCTGGCGGAAACACTGCTCTCTGGTCAAATTGTCTTGTGTAAATAATTCACCTTAAGCACAATTTAGATATTTGACCATATGTTCTTTTTCCCTGCCTAACATCAAGGTGGGCTCTTGCAAGATATCTTATTTAAAAAAGTTGAAATAACACTGAATGAAACTCATTGTTTCAAACTCTCAGTGTGCAAAAGTGACAAAGCACACTACTAGGATGTCTCAAACTATTTTTTCCTGAAGGTGAAACAATCCAATAAAAGCCATCACAGGAGGAATGATATCTGAACATACGAGCACGTGTCCTCCCTCTCTATCTCTAAACTCTCCTGGTCAGTGGCTTCGGTGTAAAAAGCAGACCCTTCTCACATCTTCAGTGTGTGTTATGCTAGATCAAATCTGCACACTTATGTAAATATATTAAACATGTTCATACAAATGCTCAACTTCTTACTCTGATATCCTGTTTCAATAGTTACTGTTATGACAGAATCCTTATTACAGCGTGTTTCTTGCTTATTTATTAAGGTAACAGAAGTCAGAGAGGCTCCATTAGCCGCTTTCACACCAAGTACTTTGACGTACTTAGTTCCCAGCACTTAGTACCCCCATAGAAATAAGAGCCGATCGCGTTCACACCGGAATAATTCCGAGGGAAGATTACGCAAATTAATCCGCTGACGTCACTTCTTCTTCTTCTGCTTTGGTACTTTTACTGGCAGGCCGGAAGTCCCCGGAGTTAGGGACTGGCTTCAGTAGAAGCTGCTGGGACTCCCAGCAGCTTCTACTGAAGCCTTCCGAGTAAATCGCCAGAACGCCGACACCTCCTCATCTCCACCGCTCCCATGTTTTCTTTTGTGTTGCCATACGTTAGTCTCTGTCCGTTGGTGCGCAGGGCTAATGCTAATGCTAATGCTAATGCTAATAATGCCAGCAAATACAATGGCGGCTTCACAAAACTTTTCAGAGTTTTACGGGGCGTGGTTTGCAATTCGGCCAGCCAATAGAAATTGGTACTTTTTTCTCCCCAGGATATACCACCTCTCTAGCAGGCACTGAAAATAGGGGGAAAGGTTCTCTGAACTAAGTTCTCTTTTTGGTGTGAACGCAAAATCCCAGGCACTAACGGAACTAAACGGGAAAAGTACTCCGGTGTGAAAGCGCTTATTGTCTCTTCCGCAATTATCAGCAGATGTACCCATGTTAAGTAAATTGGCAAAGGTCAGAGGAACTCCAAGAGAGGTCTTCCTCAGATATAATACAGCTAAAGTCTAAAGTTAGTGGTTCATATCCGGCATGCATTAGCTAAGAAAACGATAAGGGTGTTGATGTGTTGGTTAATGTAAGGAAAATTGTATGTGGTCATGTGCAAACATATATATAGTTTGTTAATTGGATAATTCATATCCTGCAAGACTCCTAAGGAAGTCATGAGATGATGACCTTTCTACATCTGGAACATGTCCAAGTTTAGGAGAACTGACAATGTGTGCGTTAAACATGATTAGTGTCACTTAGAAAACATATACAGTGGCGGAAAAAAGTATTTAGTCAGCCACCAATTGTGCAAGTTCTCCCACTTAAAAAGATGAGGCCTGTAATTTTCATCCTAGGTATACCTCAACTATGAGAGACAGAATGGGGGGAAAGAATCCAGGAAATCACATTGTAGGATTTTTAATGAATTAATTGGTAAATTC
>NW_011336781.1:0-4284 GCF_000735185.1 Notothenia coriiceps | reverse complement strand
GCTGAGGAGAGCTGCCCCCCCTCCCCTTCCACCGAGCGCTCCTACTTCCACCTGTGCCCCCCCCCTCCCTCACCCTGCACCGACTCCTCGTGACCCTGCAGCAGCCCAGGAGCCCCCTGAGGAGGCAGGGTGCAGAGAACTGGCCTCAATTGAACCCCCTTTCCCAGGGAGAGAACTCACGTGCCAACCTCCCTGAGCGGCCCCCCCACTGCCTTTATCAGCTGCTACGGCTCACGTGCCTTGCTCAAGGTCCCCACGTCCCACATCCATCATTTCATCATTCCAGTCATCTTGGAGCCTTCAGGGTGACCTTCATCTTATCGGAGCTCTGAACACTCGCTCAGTCAGGACAGGTTACAGGTTCAAAGCCCCCCCCCCGCCCTGATGCAGGAGTTGATGAGAGCAGCTCCCGCTTACATTTTCATTCCATCTTTCACTTCAACTAAATATGAAGCCCTCCATCTGTCCTCACACAGTAACCTGACTCGTGGCCTGTGCTGCTCCTGAAAAGCATTGAACAGCCCCCCTCACAGAGTGCCAGTGTTGTGTGGAAGCCTTTCCTCCCTTCCCTTGTTGGTAGACCAGCGACAGGACTGTACATAGTGTTAAAATAATATGAACGAAAAATAAATCAGAGGAATTATTTTACTATTTTATTCAGTTGGCTAATCCACCGCTCCACACAAAGCAAGGGACACACTGATGAGTGGGTGTATGCATGCTGGATGTGTGTATGAAACATGGACATATGTAGGAAATAGATGATGACTGAATTCATGCGTAGAAGTGTGAGTGAAGGAGTGGATGGATGGAACAGGGCCAAAAATCTTTTGTACATTGTTTGACATCCCTCACATTTCACATTGTGAATAATTAGTAGTCGAGACAGTCCCCTCTGTGTCCCGTCACATCACCAACATACCAAATGAATATTAACATGTAAAGCTATTGTACATACTGTGTGTGTAATGAAGTCAATGATTGTGCTTTTCGTCGTGAACCTCTTCCATCACTTTCTCTACCCTTATCGTCCCGTTTACCAAAAGTATGTTTGCTGCTATTGTGTTCATACTATATCAGTTACTATAATTACACAGAGAAGCCCAAAATATCACTCTCATACTGACATTAGAACATGAAGCTATTTTACAGTTAATAATTCTTATAGCGACTTTTGTTATTGGCATTTCTGTTTGTGTGTAGATCAATATGTATGTTTTTTGTGTCGGTCGCCATGTTTGGTTTGAAGGAGTCTTTTTTGGAAATACAAAGAGTACCGGCTGAGACATTTATTCAGAGCTGTCCCAGGAGTCATCGTGATGTCACTCCCACACATCCACACTTGTCCAATCACAGCAGAGGGTTTAAAAAGGGGATTTAGGAACCGTCAGATAGGCACTTGGTTTGAAGCTCCTGCTGCCTTGCAGCTCATCACCTCCTATATAAAGCTTTCCCACACAAGAAACCAACATGTAAAGGTTTGACTCGTGATCATTACTTTCTGACCCTTAATCTATCTTTGCCACGTCATCCAGCCCTGCCCAATCATTACAGTGAGCTAAGCACAATGTCAGACGTTTGTTTTGTCTGGACACAATAACTCAACTCACTCTGGAAATACTAATCACTGCTGCTGCCATGTCAACTATAGGTTGGAAAACAATGTATATACTTCACTCCAAATAGTAAGGGTGACGCTGGTTAAGGGGGTAAATGGTCCAGTCAGAGTGCCAGTAGGTCAGTAGGTTGATTGCTAGCCCCTGCAGTCGATATGTCGATGTGTCCTTGGGGAAAATACTTAACCCTAAATAACTCCCATAGAAATGTGTACACTAAAGACGTGTATGTAAGTCACATAAAAGCGTCAGCAAATGACTCTGACTCTAGGTCTAAATCTAGAATTTGATGTTATTACAATATTATCTCTTTGAATGTGTGGTTCCACCTGAGGACTGACAGAAGCTAATGAGAATCACTGAACCTTTATCTTGTTTTATTTAATCAGCGATTAGGAGAAAAACTGTGTTTTTAAGGGAAATCTAGCACTTATTATTAATATCTTATCAACACAGAACCTAGAAAAGTGGGAAAACATTTAATGCACTTACGATAAAAAAAACATTAATATTCCCCTGGATATAAATGAAGAAGGAGGGTGTGGGCTGTGTAAACCGACCTTAAGGCAGGTTTGATTATCTGAAGATGGTTTTAGGGGCCATCCTCTAAGCTTTCCTTGATGCCATCTGTGTAACACGGTAATGTGTGATGGGGAACTAAATACCAATCGCTCTGTGAGTGTAGCATGAAGTCAAAATTGTGTCTTCTCTGGAGCGGACTGATGTCCAGAAGAGCTAATAAAGTACATACATCGGAGCTTGGAACTGTTGTAACTTGCAGTAAACTTGTTGCTGTTGGCTGATGTACTTTCTTCTGCAGGGGAATCACAGCTGAAGTCTGGTGAAAGATGTCTAAATGTGTCAGCAGGAACTCTTTCATATTAAGGGCTGAAGGCCCCGCCTCAAACCACTGTGTCAGTAAAACTCCTTAAAGCCTGTATTTGTTGTCTCAGTTAAAAATGCTTTGTATAATTTACACTTGTGACATATTTTGTATCAAAAGCATTTTTATATAATAAAGGTTCTATTTTAAGGAAGTGTGCTGTCCATGTTAACTTTGAGTTGCCCATCTCTTTTTGAGTAAGGGGCAGGTCAAATCAGTGGCGTTTTCTCATGGAGGTAAAGGGAAGCCTTCCCCTGTTTTTTGAGACCGTAGTTATCGTTTTAATTAAAATAAGTAGGCCTATGGTTAATTATTCTGTGCTGCCATCTCTCCCCTTTTTTCAGAGTATTTTATAAAGAGTGAAACAGCGCCCCTTAAAATGTTATCGTGAATTGTTGGTGAAACACGGTATTGCATAGACGAATGTCTTGACTTGAACAGGGTTAACGTATCAGCAAGGAACAACATTCTCATGCTCTGTTATGGAGAGTGGAGTTTTGGAGTTTGAAAAATAAATCCCTTTTACTCAATTACATAGCAACTCCAAATGAAATGGTGTGGCAGGCCAACTCACAGACTACAAGAGCTTCGCACTGAGAGGAGAGAGGAGGGATTCTGACTTTTAATTATGAAAATGATGTCTGCATTGAGTGGCTAGCTTAGCACAAAACAGCTAATTTGCTAACTAACCATCTAATGTTGTGGAGGACCTGAAGGCCGGTGGGAAATACTTCGGTATGATTATTGTCCACTTCACCACTATGTAAACCCCTGATCCCACCGGAAGCGTCTGCGCTGCGCTGCGCCGCGCTGTGCTGCGACCTCCTGCGTCACAACCCACCAGGCGCGTTTCAAAACGTTGCGGAAGCGGAGCGTCGTGTGTGCAGCCTCACAGTTGATGTTGATTTTGGAATATTTCCTGGACATTTGTACTTCTACAAGTAGTTAGGCTACGTAGTTGCATGGTTTATGTTTGTGTCTGTTTAAATCGTGTTTATTGTTGTTATTTCCTATTTTGTTGTGTTGTAGACAACAGACACAGTTAATAATAAACGACATGAATCAGAGATGTGTTGCTGTATTTTAGTGGTAAAAAAATATACATTCATCATCATAATTATTCTATATATATATAATTTACAGTGCCTGTAAACCGGAGGAGAACGCTGGCATGTATTCTCCTACTTGAAAGACTACGGGGGGGGGGGGGGGGAGGAGAAGGAGCCGGTTTTGGGTGCACCCCCTCAACCAGCAAAGGAGAAAACAAGGTGATTTTCATCACCTCGTGGCTGAGCAGAGGCTGGACAGCCAACGACATCACCAATATTTTTCGGATGAACGTTCCACTTCCTGCCTGCGCTGCGCCGCGTCAAAAATAGGATTCATCCTATATTTTAGAAATTCCTTGCGGCGAGGAGCTTCTGGGACGCTTCGAGCTGCGGCGCAGTGCGGCGCAGCGGGTCTGGGGAATAGCACCCATTGACTAGAGTGGCCGCGATCGCTAAAAACGCCGCAGCGCAGAAGCTTCCGGTGGGATCAGGGGGTTAGACAGGAGAGGTGCCTTCCTCTACATGCAGCTCTGGAGACCACTGCAGCATTATCTAGTTTACTATTTATAGGTATGTGTGATTATTTTTTTTTTTTTCTATTAACAACAGACAACATTGATCTCAACAGACACTGGTAAGGAATGGCTGCCATACATGTAGAGATTGAGATTTAAGAAACATTTTGAGTGCTGTAGTGCCGGTAAGAAGGAGTCGGAGGTGGAGTATTTAAGATGGA
>NW_011336780.1:5807-12559 GCF_000735185.1 Notothenia coriiceps | reverse complement strand
ACACATGCGTCCGTCCTTCTGTGTCTTCAGTTCATTGCTCCAGCGATAAATATGGTTTAAAATATCTTAAAGAGGCTGATTCCGTTTAATAAACAGGTTTCACCCATTTACCGTGGTTCTTATAGTCTATATATCTTAAGAACTTATAATACAAATCTGACAATCTTGTTCCAGAAAGATGGTAAGTCACAGAGCGACTGCACTTCAAATTGCTTTTTTGGGGTAACCTTTATTTGTCTACGGCACGATGTATACTTTAAACTTCTTCTGACAACATGTTTATTTTTGTTACTTCTGAGAATATAAAAAAATTGCCAATAATTCACCAAGTAGTTACATCATATATTGCAGGGCAGACTACAGGTGACTGGGTTTAACAATACACACACACACACACACACACACACACACACACACACACACACACAGACACACACACACACACACACACACACACACACACACACACACACACACACACACACACACACACACACACACAGACTTCCTCTGAACTCCCCGAACTGTCTTTCCTATCAAAAGGGAACACACACATGGAGAAGAGAAAAGAGAAAAAGGCAAACCTCAAACTCCCCCAACAACCCATTTCTGAGAGCTTTGGGCGAGTGGGGGCAAAGCTGGCAAAGGAGGAGGAGATGATAAAAGATCTGCTATTAAAAGGAATGATACAGGTACTTGGAAGGAAGTGATAAATTAATGTAGTGCCGTTCGACATATCTGTCTTTTATAATGTTCTGACTGAGAGCTTTGCTGTTTCTGATGACGGCACATTCTCCCTTTTAAAATGCCAATGTCTGGAAGTGGAATATTTCTGTTTGCCAGGTGGAGGGTTTATTACTGCCATTTTGTAAGTCTCTTTTACACTTGTTTGAAGTTATTGTATAACACACCGTTATACACTTTTCACTTGACCTTTCCATTTCCTCTGGGAGAATAATGTGCATCTAAGCCTGGCAGGCCTAATCCTCTTTATGGATTTGTGCATTTCTACTGAAATGAGCATGCAAACCTGGCCCTGGCTGTCCTGTCTTGTAATACCACTTTTTCCTCTTGGGTCACTGTAGTGTCCTGTCTGCCCAAAGTCCAACACGAAAAGTAGAACAAAGTAAAATTCCCCTGAGAAAGACTCTGTGTACGTTTTGACAAGTTCGTTTAGAATTCTTTGATTTTCTTTATTCTTTGATTTTCTTTGTACAGCATTGGGCAAACAGACCTTTAGCTAGCAGTTAGCTCAAATGTTGCCAATGCGAACCAAAGCTAGAGTTTAATCCTGGGGGACAGCTCTAACCCTCCTCTACATCAGCAAACTTTCTGTCGCTGCCGTTACATTGCTTAGACCCAGCGCTCAATCAGCCTGCTCTTTCTCGCAGTGCCTGGGTTTTGCTAGCCAAATCTGAGACGCCTTGGCTAAGCTAAGCTAAGTTGTTCCAACATCCCTGCTGACCTGGACCCAAACCAATAAACAAACTATCAAAACATATACTTTATGCATTAACCCTAATCCTAACCCTACTCCGGTTATGTATGGAATAGCCAAAGATGCCTAACATAAACATTAGTCCAATTGTGTATTCTTGCCCTATTGTTAGTTAGTTGCTTCTTTTTTTTTAATAGTGAAGTCTTTTTCTCACGCTGTTCTGGCCAGGCTGTACACATTGCATCTTTAAATCTCAGCAACAGAAATATGTAAGACTCAAATAAAACTGACAGCCGGCTTAGAAGGTCTGTATTATGCATGACTGCCCTATAAAGGTAATTTACGTTCTAGTATTGAATTGGGTGAGGCATCTGTTGCAATTCTGGTAAAGTAGTTACTCAGCAAAAGAACGATTAAATAGATTTATTTACGCAACAGCAGTTTAGTTGGGATAGGCAAGGGGATTCGTCAAGTAAGAAGTTCTTTGAAGTGATGAGAAAACTGCAGAAATCTTCTCTGCAGCTGCTCTCTCCCCTTGCACAGGTTAGGCAGAACCTTAAGTCTTTGAAATGACTCCATCAGCTCATCACAGAGAGCCAAAAGTATCTTTGGCACTCAGCACCTTTTTTTTCATATTTTTGGCACTTGGTGAAACCCTTAAGGTTTTGCCTAAAACATTAATACGGTTTTCATCATGACATGTTTGAGATTCTATGTAACTTAAATTCCACACATTTGAGTGCCACTGCAGAGTTTCTCCAGAAGGACTTTCACAGTGGCCAGAGCATTGACAGTTGGAGGAATTGTCATTAACGGGTACTCAAAGTAAGGTGAAGCATACGGTAACAGTCCTCAAATAACATCTGTCTGTCTACTCTATCGGTCATAGTTTTTTTTAAAGTTGTCTAAATGAGATGTCGAAAAGTACACCTCTATTGTTTGGTTACTTTAATAGATTTGTATGTCAGTTTATCCTATTGTTTATTTCTATAATGCAAAAAAAAAAAAATATTTACATAACTTCATGGCTTCCAAAAGTGAAAGCAGTTTCTACTTGGGCAGTGGATTGGGTATTGGATCGTTTATCAGTACATTCATTATATTCCAACTACCTGTGACATAAAGCAGTTAGGACTTTAAACAAATGGTATTACATCATCTAAATGACAACCATAGTTATGAAGGTAGATATGGTGCAAAATGCGAGAGCTTGTAAAACCTGATGTGAGCACTGTGTGCATACATTTACACTTGTATACAATATCCATGCATCTGAGAACCAAATTTGAAGTTACAGAAGAAAAAATAAAGTTTTGTAGCTTGTAAAAAAAAGAAGAACTTAGTGATGAAATGTTCACTTGCAGAAAAAAAAATATTTTTAAATAATGAATTGCGACACAGCAAGCTGTGACTGTTGCCCCTTTCACACGGAGCTAGAGCGGGAGCTGTGTTGGTGTGAAAGGGGCAACAGCAGACTATGGCTGTGACTTGTGTGTGACTGAACTGAGCTTGCGCCTCGTCGTTCTGATAGCTCCGCCCCTTCGCTCCAACCCCCCTTCCTCCCCCCACATCTACAGGTGAAAATTACTTTAGCGACACATTCATTGCAAGAAGTGTAGCAAAAGTCAAGGCCGCAGATTCGTCGATTTATACTGCCAAAGAGCAGATTCGTGAAATTGTAATGACTGATTTGAGAGGTTGTAATAACCAAGTTGCAGTTGTAATAGAAAATATATTTTAAAAATATATATTTTTCTGCAAGTGAACATTTCATCACTAAGTTCATTTTTTTTCTACAAGCTACAAAACTTTTTTTTTTCTTCTGTGACTTCAAATTTGGTTCACAGATACGTGGATATTTTAAACAAGTGTAAATTTGGTTAACAGTTACGTGTAAATGTATGCACAAAAACTCAGATTTTTTTTCTGCAAGTGCTCACATCAGGTTTTACACGCTCTCGCATTTTGCAACATATCTACCTTCATAGATTGTTTTCCGACCCAAATACGACCCACAGCAGTGTTTTCAATCAACGTCTTTCCCCCTATTCATTTCTAGCAGTGAAGAAGAAGAAGAAGAAGAAGACTCCGAGCGGGAACCGGAAGTGGTAAAATGCTAACTCACCGGGTTTTTTTGGACTCGTCACTGCATCACCATTTATTTCCTACAGACAAGCTAATAAATGTGAGTAGTCAGATATCAAAAGGATATTTATTTTGGGATATGTATTATGTTATTTTATTTTGTCGTCTAGTACAGTGACTAAGATTACTATGTTTACCTAGGAATAATGATAGCAAAGCTAAATTAGCCAAAAGTAGAATCAGCTAACGTTAACGTGAGCATGGAAGTTATGTGATCCATCGGTTCATCCAAATGTTATCACACGTCACATTCTTTATAACTATATTAAATACTATTTATGTATTAAGTGAAGAGTCATCAGGGGTGTAATGGTGCCGGAACACCACTCCGGCACCTAAAACGGGGATGGTTGTTAGCATCTGGTGCTATTGTTAAATATGTTCTTTATTCTCGCGTCCAGGAGAGAAGCTTTAAAATGAGACTAAATGGAGTCTCTAAAAAGATTCAAATGGGATACTTTAATTAAAAAAGGCACGGTAGTGTTACAGACAGAATATTGTTCCGGCAGAAAACAGCTGTGATCTGGCTCTCCTGAGCAAGAGAGGGCCCATCCCCCGTTCGGTGCCGTTATATATCCTCTGCTGGCTCCTCCCCGCCCGCAAGCCGGCTCGCCTCGCCTCGCCTCTAATGTCCGTTGTTGCATTTAAACAGAGGATTGGTACTTTTCACCTTCAACATATGCTTAACACGCCTTTTCTCCTCATATTCTCTTTCATCACTTTTCATGTAACACATTCTAAACAGTGTAATCAATACTCTAAAACATACAGAAAATACTTCACGGCTGGTTTGGTTTCCGGATGTTGTCACATGCTAAATGCTAACCGTAGATGAAGGATTTTCAGAATAAAAGCTTAACTGCTTGTGCATAAGAATTTGTTTTTTCAGTATAAAAGAGCGTTTAAACTAACGGTATGTTTAAACTACATTATACCATCAAAACATTGATTTTAATTTCTAACAGTCCCTCCTTACACACCTAAAAGGTGTGTATAATACTGAAATCAATGAGTTCTTCATCTGAACTTCGCATAGTACATATCTCATATTACAAACATACAATCTAAATGGAATGGTTCAATAGGCTTAACTTTACAAAAATAAATTATTTGCCTGGTTCAAACCTAAAAGTTGTCCCTTGTGTATAACTTCTAGTGTTTGCATTCAATATCATTCTTCAAAATAGCAGCAATGGCTTGGTATCAGAACATTTCTTCCTCCCTCCTTTCACAGAAACCGTTCTCATACCACGCTCAGTGTTAAGGCACTTGTTTTTACAAAGTGAAAAGAAACAAACCATTTTAGAATAATATAAAATAATAAAGTCAAATAAAATGGACTATCTTAGAATAGTGTAAAATTAATTGGAATAATACAAATATACTATCTTGGAATAGTATGAAGTAAATTGAAATGGATTCACTCCATTTTAATTTTGCTCACTTCTTCACATGATTTCATCATTTAAAGAATCACATCGGCTGGACATTCATTGATCAATCTCATCTCCGAACATCCATATCATTTACACTAACTCATCATTGTCATCCACATCTGTATACGGGGTGGGTCGTCTTGTTCTGCTAGCATTTGTAACTGTCTCCTCCTGAGAAATGTACCCTCCCTCCTTTCATACCATTTAAGGTATGAAAGTAATATGTTCTCTAGAAGGGGCCGTTGTGCGTTCTACTCTGGGGTACGGCATTCTAGACAGTCATTTCTGGGAGAAGATTTTGGTCAGTTACAACAGTTGTAGAGTTTCATCACTTAAAAGTTCCTACTCAGTACCTTTGGGTGGTCTGTTCTAATGCAGTGATAAAGTCCCTGAAATGGTGTGAGAACCGGTGGAATATCAATAACTAATTATCTTATCAATAAAGGTAGCATCTCGATAACTAAAAAGGTAACGATCCGTAACCCCAATGAATGGAGCCTCCCTCTAATTCCTTTCTTCATCTTGTTAACAAAAAGCCAGGGTTCTCATCTCAAAATTTTCTGTGACCCGTTCTCGCTACGTTCAAATTAAAAAAATTTTTTCTTTGAATTACATCACGGTCACAAAGGGATCCTACGCTTCAAGTTATCGTCGCCAACGATTCCCGTCAACACCGGTTCGTATTACACTCGCACCTCGCGCACCTTAAAAATCACACAACCCGTTTCAACGCGGGCGGTAAACCAAAGATACACAGACCCGTGTTTCTTTTCCCGGAACTCCGGATCATGGCCCCGGCCAAAGAATTCTGTTTATAACGACGGGATCACCTAAAATCCGCATGTAAAATTATAAATCTTATTTACTTTTTTTAAGATGATTTCCTGTTTTAATGTGACGTCTTTTGAATAACTGTATTTGCCATTATTCTGCCAAAGTTTTTTTACCCGAAGTCTTTACATTAAAGTCATTACCATACTTTGCACAAACTAACTCCACCGCACCTGCAAAAGGTGTAGGAGATCCCCCCAGCCTTACAGAAGTTAAATCGTTTATGTGGAATAACTTCTTGTAAATGTCATTCTGTTTATGATGTAGGGTGTAATTTGTTTTTAAAGTTTTTACTTTTTTTCCCCAGCGGTGAATAATAAATAAATTCTTTTTCTTTTTTTTTTTCATTTTTTTAGAAGAAAAAAAAAACCAAAACAACAAAATCACCGACGTGGGGGATTCGGTCCCAGTATAAAGTCGTCGCCGCGACGCGGCGGGTGATAAACATATATCCCCTTGTTGAACTCAACCTTTCTTATTTTGTACGTCCCCGACCTCTGTGGGGGAAGGGAAAAAACCTCAGGTGAGTACACTACCCGTATAACAAATTTGTTTGTAGCAGTCCCTCTTCCACGCAGAGTTGGGGCGCTACAATTTAGTGAACGGGCTCAGAGTCTCCCTCGCGGTCGCCGGTGGTCTCGATACTCAAATATATTCTGTCCTCGCGGTGGTCGGTTACCAGTCAGGTGTGGTCCTGGCTGTATCTCTCAGATTACTCCTTATGTATAGACGGGTATACAATTTAACGAACTTCATTTGATGTTTGGTATTACTTCTCTGGCAATTTAGCCTATTTCACTATCACTTCATTAATAGTGTAGAGAGCCCGTGGGTTCCAAGGTGTGTGACAATTTCCCCAATCGTCGTATCGATAAATTCATCTGGTCTTAACTTTTATTTAA
>NW_011336780.1:0-5762 GCF_000735185.1 Notothenia coriiceps | reverse complement strand
CAAGTATACTACTTTTCTAACTTATTATACAAAGATGGGAGTCACACAAAATCCCAAATAATTTATCAAAGGAGAAAAAAAGAAATATTTTAAGTGGGTTAACAATTAAGTACCGGATTATTTAGAAAAAGAAATGCATAAGAGCAACCACTTATTCACCACAAATACACATTTGAGTGAGTGAGGGCACAAAGGAAGAGAGGGGGAGACCAACAGTTCGGTGCTTGGGGAGTGCAAGACGGCCCTGGTACGGTTGAGGAGGCAGGAAAGGAGAGGAGGCAGGTGGAAGAGGAGTCAGGTAGACGAGAACCTAGGAAGGCGACATTGAGAAAGTCACAGGGTAGACGAAACGTAAAGTAAGAGGAGGAAATGTCAGGAGATGACCAACGTACCCTCCCCGCATAAGGCGAGAGTACAGGGTGTGAGACGAGAACACGGGTTTTAGAACACCGAGTCGAACCTTGAAGTACAGGACACCCCCTGGCTACCCTCTCACACCACGGAAATAACAGTGGACATCAAGACCGCCCCTAAGGAGTCCACCTCTACCAAGTCGAGACGAAGAGACAGACAAGCTACCTCTCCTCCTCAGAAGGCACCACTCCAGAAACAGACGAACCTTCAACCCCAGCATCGCAGACCTGTCCGCCTCTCTATCTCTCTCTAGAGCCTGCGTAACATAGATATCAATTAAGATTGTGTGACTCCATTTTATTTAGGTTGGAAAAGGTGAGATAAAAGGATTAGAATGATAGGTAGAATCAACAATTTACGTAGATTTGTGTTAAGTAACAGATGATTATTAAAATGGTATAGGGATTTGTAACGAAAGTGGTGACATTGTACAAATGAGGTTATTTGAGAAGTTCCTATTGGTAAAAGCACGTATCATTTAAGTTTATGGATTGTACAAAGTTCGTGGTGTATAAAGTGTTCATATAATCTTGCATCTCTCTCGCGCGCGCCGTATAAAAGAGGGAGTGAAATTTAGAGTGAACAATAAATCTTGCATCATTGAAACACCTGACCTGTATAGAGTTACAGCGGTGATAGACGACCCTCTAGAAAACAAAGTATCCATACAAAAACAACTCTTGTTATATTGTTTTTCCGAAACATGACACACCACATCAATCGGCCACAGAATTGTTAGTAAAAGTTACTTAAACACGATCAACCAGTACGAGCCAGAACACAAGTATACAGTTAAGAGTTTTTTATTCATGTGTGAATTTGGGGAAGATTTAATTTGTTACAGTATAGACCTACAGTTTAAAGGGATGGTTTTAGTAACCACTCTATAAAAGCAGACAAATCTTTATTTGTATGGAAAATGTTAAAGGTAGAGCTAGTACCAAGCCAAAGATAGTATTCCAATCTAGAGTATTGATTTCTCCATTGTAGCATGGTTATTACCTCAGGAGGGAAGATTAAGGTGGAAATAACATTTGTTTTTCGTCCAAGATGTAGAGTTTTAAAAAGACACTGGGCAAAGAGCGATAGCAAAGTTTAATTTTTTTAAAACTAATGTAGTTGGGAGCAATACATGCAGGGCCTTGGAGCACTCATTGTGATGGTGCATATTTGTTACAACAAATATCGTTCAGGGAGAAGGGGTCGCTCAACCCACCCTGCAGATGTTTTAAATCTTACTTGCAGCTTCAGAGGGAGCGCACGGCACCAGAGTATGAGTTTTAAAAGACAAGCGCCACCAGCTCCTAATGGTCATCCATTCACCAGATGACCTGACATTTAGAGATGTTATTTAAAGGAGAAACATATCTGCCATAAGTGTAAATTGCTGAATTAAACTACAAACCATTAATGAAATGACTTCTGTTTTTAAAATCCTTGTTAAAGGAGGAAGTAATTATCACATGCTCGGGCACCCAAGGTTCCACACACTGTTAAAGGGGTTAGCAGCATAGCTATTTAAGTAGACCAGAATTGAAAATAAATTAGTATAATGAGTTATTGATATTCCACGGGTTTTCACACCATTTCAGGGACTTTATCACTGCATTAGAACAGACCACCCAAAGTTACTGAGTAGGAACTTTTAAGTGATGAAACTCTACAACTGTTGTAACTGACCAAAATCTTCTCCCAGAAATGACTGTCTAGAATGCCGTACCCCAGAGTAGAACGTACAACGGCCCCTTCTAGAGAACATATTACTTTCATACCTTAAATGGTATGAAAGGAGGGAGGGTACATTTCTCAGGAGGAGACAGTTACAAATGCTAGCAGAACAAGACGACCCACCCCGTATACAGATGTGGATGACAATGATGAGTTAGTGTAAATGATATGGATGTTCGGAGATGAGATTGATCAATGAATGTCCAGCCGATGTGATTCTTTAAATGATGAAATCATGTGAAGAAGTGAGCAAAATTAAAATGGAGTGAATCCATTTCAATTTACTTCATACTATTCCAAGATAGTATATTTGTATTATTCCAATTAATTTTACACTATTCTAAGATAGTCCATTTTATTTGACTTTATTATTTTATACTATTCTAATATGGTAGATTTCATGTTGTATAAATCATTGCTATTCTAAAATGGTTTGTTTCTTTTCACTTTGTAAAAACAAGTGCCTTAACACTGAGCGTGGTATGAGAACGGTTTATGTGAAAGGAGGGAGGAAGAAATGTTCTGATACCAAGCCATTGCTGCTATTTTGAAGAATGATATTGAATGCAAACACTAGAAGTTATACACAAGGGAAAACTTTTATGTTTGAGCACAGGCAAATAATTTATTTACGATTTCCTAAAGAGGTGAATTGAGTAGCGAAATGACGTGGTGTGGTGAAAACCGAAACCTACTGATTTAACACTACAACTATAGATGTCGAGATANTATATTTTCCAATAACTGTAACTGCAACTTGGTTAATACAACCTCTCAAATCAGTCATTACAACTTCACGAATCTGCTCTTTGGCAGTATAAATCGACGAATCTTCGTCGATTTATACTGCCAAAGAGCAGATTCGTGAAGTTGTAATGACTGATTTGAGAGGTTGTATTAACCAAGTTGCAGTTACAGTTATTGGAAAATATATTTAAAAAATATGTATTTTTCTACAAGTGAACATTTCATCACTAAGTACATTTTTTTTCTACAAGCTACAAAACTTTAATTTTTTCATGTGACTTCAAATTTGGTTCACAGATGCATGGATATTTTATACAAGTGTAAATGTATGCACACAAGCTCAGATTTTTTTTCTGCAAGTGCTCACATCAGGTTTTACAAGCTCTCGCATTTTGCACCATATCTACCTTCATACAACGTCATGCTGTCGTATTTGTTAAGCAGCCAAATGTACCCTTCCCTACCATCAGGTTTATCAGACACCTAACATCTTAAATAGCTGCAATTAGCATTTTACTATTTAAGGCCTGACTACATTACACACTTACAATCAAGTGTCTTACTATGTAAAAGAAAATAGGCCGGGAAGTACACATCGCATCTTTAAAGCTTGGCAATATAAATATGTAAGATTCAAATAAAACTGACAGAATCCCCAACATTTGCACTGTTGATTTAAACTGGCTGATTGTGTTAACCCCTGGATCATCAGAAGTCAATGTTGATTCTTAAATTAGGTTAATGTGAACTATTTGCTTTAAAAATCACTGGGTGGAAGATTCCCCTTAATATTGTTCAATAGATAGAAGTTGCCCTCTCATTGGCTGTTGTGTAAGCTTTGTCAGACACACTTATAAACATGTAACCTACTCTCTGGTATGACTAAACAAACAACATGAATCATACTTGGATTATGCTGCAAGAGTGTTTATTTTGATTTGTTTCATGGGTATTTGTTCAAAACAACTTCATTACGGGAATATGTCTTCCACTTAGTGAAATGTGTTTCTGGGAAAAGTTCATTTTTTTCCCTTCCTTCTTTTATTTGTTTGGCCTTCTCTGCCTTCCATGCTGTGCAAGGTCAAATTATAGTTTTGGGGAGTACATTAATACTGTTTCTTGTTGTAATTTGTGTCTAGCCTTTTGGAGGGGATGGCTGGTGTGACACCATCAACAATCGGGCCTACTGCCAGTATGATGGAGGAGACTGCTGCCCGTCCACACTCTCCACCAGAAAGGTACAATAACAGACATGTCCAATCTGTCGTATTTACATAGGAACATTGATTTTTATCACTTTTACACCATCTGTTTTTGTTTTAATGTATAATGGGTTTAGTCTTTCAAAAGATAAAATATGCCCTATATCTGTCCGCCTTGTTTAAAAGGTAGCAAAGTGTTGTTTTGGCTCACTCCTTGCTTGCGTCTTGCAATCAAGATTGAGCTCAGAAGCTGTAGCTGGATTCAAAGCCAGATTCTTCCTGTTTACAGTAGTAGAAATCTGTCTCTTTTGGCACCAATGCTGTGCCACTACGCAGGAGACTTCCACTAAGCAAACAAACACAGATCCCTGCTACTTTCCCCTCTCTCCTGTTAACGACTTCGCTTATTTGGTCTCCCTCATCTGTACTTAAAACAACAGAGGAGACCTGTGCCCTCCAGCTTTTCCACTCAAATGGTAAATAAGCAGGTTTTCACCACCCCATGCTGCTGTACACTTTCTCACCTCTCAAATTAAGCCATTGCTTTGCCGCGGAAGTCAGGACTTCAGAACACACTCAAGCCACGTTTACACGGAGACGAAAAAGGAATCGGCTCAAGAAACGTGTCCGCCCACACGAGACTGCTTGACCCGCTGGAGATGCTGTAGTATATATGCGGGGCCTGTAAGTGGCGCTGTACTTCCGCTAGTGACTTATCCGACCGGCCCACCTCGGTGCCGAAAGTAAATACCGCTAGTAAATTGTCGACGGGGGGAGGGCAATTTACTAGCGGGATCCGCAGATCTACCCACCTTGGGAGGCGTTATCATTTGAGGGCTCCATTTCTGCTGCTCCTTTACGGCCCCGTGTGGACGAACCGTCCATATGATAGAGAAATGTAGCGGATACAACCCGTTTCGTCTCCGTGTAAACGTGGCCTTATAGTAGTTATAGACATAATATAACTGATATACTGTATATCCATTACCCAATACTACTTTTAGCTGACATAACTGTATCCCTTTGGTTAAGTCCCCATAAAACACATAAACATGTTTTATTTCGTCTCTGCAGTGCACATTTCCAAATAAACAACATTTAATGCAGGGCTAATCATTTTGACAAATATGTTGGATACCTTTGTTTATCAATCCTAACACCATCTCCCTGGTGATAGCTTGTTCGTGCTCGCTACAAAAATGCAAATGCATCACATTACACTAATTGCTCTAAATGATTGCTGTGTATAGTGGGTGGCTAAGAGGAATGGTATGAATAATAATGAGCAAGCCCAGGTTGGGCCGGTGGTGGAAACCAGGCCGCTCATTCCCTCAACTGCTTCTACATAAACACGTCTTTTTTTCCCCTTTTTTTTTTTCTGTGCTTTCATGAGAACTTCACTCCTGTGTGGACATTTGGGAAGTAGCTCCCCCCACCCCTGCCCTCACTATACCCTATTTGGCTACTGTACAGCCACATATTCATGACACCCATTCAGGGGGCCCTGCCTGTTAATTCCTATGGCCTACAGTTGGCCGAGGCTCCGCTGTCTCCTTCATGTCTGCGACACGCCATGACTCACTGGCAGCTCCTTCCTAAACGGAGAAGGAGTTCAGCGAGTCTGTAGCTGCCATCGTAATAAATGAGCTGCCAGACTGCCACTAAATGCTC
>NW_011336779.1:0-4759 GCF_000735185.1 Notothenia coriiceps | reverse complement strand
ACCCTACACAACAAACGTTAACACTGGTTTCTTCACCAAGTAAAGTGCACTCTCTTGCTAAATAAAATAAAATATTCAAGGCACAGTTTCTCAGTATAAAAATTCACTTTCTGTTTTAGGTAGCACTAGCAGTGATGTAACATCAATAAACATGAAAAGGAGAGTAAAACAAAACTAAGTAAAACATAAAACATCAATGAGGAAAAGTCAGTGCCAAACAATTAAAATGTTAACTTTAGACGTTTTGATTCAATGCTGAGTACAGCCAAACTTGACAGTCTCTTTGTAGTCATTGTAGACCGCAAATACCTCATTCCTTCTGTGTACTTGGGGTCCGAATCATGGTCCGAATGCGCCGTCCGTTCAAATGAAATCGGCGCCAATCACATTTCCTCACTCGCGCCAGGGCCGGGGGAGGGGTTACAAGGCTTGTGTCTTCTGCTGCATTCACTTGCACTCGGACATTAGAGACTTTCTCTCATAAATGTCCGATGAGCCACAACTTTTATTTCAAAACAAAGCTGACGTTTTCTGCCAGACGCTGTCTCCTCTCTCACTTTAGGTAACTTCATTAAAAATCGATCCATGTTGCCGTTCGCATAAAGTTAGCTGAAGTAACTAGCTAGATCTCAATGTTTCTCGTTATGTTTTTCTCACGCTGCGCCTCCCCTGAAGCTCTCCGGTTCCCCCCAGGGGGAGGCGCGCCTCACACTTTGAAAACCGCTGCTGTATAGTGTGCAACCAACAGAAAAAGGGACCAAAACACTTTTTGGACAGATATCCAATAGGACAAGACACAACAGTATTAAACACATTTACATTTGGAGAAATTCAGCAATGTGATAAAAATGCCTGAGCTTAAGGAAAAGCAGACTGTGATGGTTCTATACATGTGTTTGTATGTAGTGCTGTATATATCAACACTGTACAGCACATCTGCTGTCTGCCACTTTCTCTTTCGTTCTTCTGGTTTTATATATGGTCTGTGTATGAGGACGAGGGATTCCTACAGACTACAATTCTTACGGTAACATGGATTAGATTTCAGACATTCATTTATTTTAGGAGGCACCTACTGGGTCAACGTGCAGGCGGCAAATATTTAAGCTACACCATAAATGCATCAGAATCGGTTCTATTACCAATTAAGTTTACAGGAATTTGCTTTAGTATATGTGGTATCGAGTGATAGACAGATGCACAGAATGTACAGTAAGTGTTTTTGAAGGTGGCTTGTAATTAAATTATTTCTTCATACACACAAAGACATAATCATATTAGTAGGTTCTATAAATCTAATTTATTTTTTAAAGTTTATTAAACCAGTACACACAGCTCATACCTAACAGAAAATGATATGCGATTTGTGAATCCAATGAATATAGCAATGAATGATGACCACCATATATATTAAAATTATTTAAAGATATATTGGCTAGATCAGTAGTTCTCAACTGGTGATTTCGTTTCTATGTGAGTGAAAGAAAATAAAAAAAATAAAAATTCTTTTTTTGGGGGAACATTTTTTATTTTGAAGGCCCGATTTTCTAACGCCTTGCATGCAGTAGGCGTTGGACTGAAAGTACCGGAGACCATAAACGGTTTTGAAAACTTCTGTCACGTAGTGATCTCAATAAAACATCTTTGCTGATGTTTTTTCAAGTCTTCTGGCCAATCAGAATCAAGATTGTTGCCGGAAGTCCCCACGGAGAATAACTTTGCGGTAGAACTATTCTTTATACATCCATGGGTACAACTTCAGATAAAAATGAACACATAATGAAATATGACCCCTGGTTTGATGATTGACAGGTCACAGAACAATGGGAGCTATCTACCCACAATTTAAAGTAATTCACACCGATTATCTCCTCTTTGCTCTTCTCTCTGTGTGGAGCAGCAAGTTCAGCTTCAGAACAAAGTGAAAAACAAACAATGGCATAAAATATTATTAATATGTCGTAATACATCTATTTATTTTCTTCTCAGAGTGTACCAGAATGGGTAGCTTATATGTTAGTATTTTAAAAAATCTCGCTGAAACGGTTTTCAGCACGTGTGCCTTTTTATGTTATACAGTTCAGCTTTGATTCCATCATCTCATTAAACCTTATTTAAAAGTATTCTTTAGTTCTGTTAAGGGATATATGCAATTAATATTGTATGCTGCAAAGCGTATATATTACTGCAGGATTTTTTGTTGAATAGATTTGAGTGGTTACAAATTTCGGGTCTTGACAGTCTCTTCTCTGTCATTGTAGACCGCAAATACCTAATTCCTTCTGTGTACTTGGGGTCCGAATACGCCGTCCGTTCAAATGAATGAAATCATCATCATTGGGTCATCTATTGACTAAGGAAAAAGTGGGTCCAGAGGCCTGACCAGTTGAGAACCACTGGGCTAGATGATAATATATTTAACGCACGGTTCAGCAGCTCACAGTTTGGGAAACACTTTTGAAGCAATTCGGTATTCATTGTACTTTGATGGGAGATCCTTCTGAGATATAATGTTTAATCTTCCTCATAGTTTCTGCCCCACTATGACAGGAAGTGGTGAAGAAATTGAGTGATAAGGCCCCATCCTGGATGGTAGGAAAACAGCTATTAAAACAGGTCTGTGCCATACATTTGACAAAATCGAATTCACAATGAAAAATGAACCATTATTATTAGGCATTATTTGGCAGACTCCTCGTCCAAATGACGTAGTTGCTTGGAGCTGATGTAGACCACATATTTTGGTGGACAACAAATGAAATACTGAGCTGTAAAATATATATGCTCCAGTATAGTGTTATTATAGTATGAGACAGCATTTTGTTTATGCCTGTAGCAAACACTGGATGCAGAAGCAGAAGAAATACTTGAGATTTTACAATCCGAGGAGGGAATAAGATAACATGCTGCTGTTGTTGCAAAGTAATGCTGGGAAATAGACTGGATAGTGGCATATTCAGACAGGTTGGCCCACAGGGAAGACACAACTAGTAGGTTTGACAACAATATGTTTTTAGCGTTAACGATATAAATATATAAGAGTTGCCCACTTTTATGCCCAATCCCCATAAAAGGGGTTAAGGAAAATAAGGCATTCTTGTAATAAAAAAAAAGGCCACACTGTGAATCAGATGTTACTGAGTCTTCAGGTTTTTCCCAACATGGCAGCTGTTAGTTTTCCTCACATATGGAGATTTAGATCCAATAATCACAGTTTTGGCTGTCTTTCATCCTGTCCGATATTTTTCCCCCATGGATGAGATACCACTGCAGTGTTGATGTCCTACTACAGAGCTACAGTATAGGATGGCAGCGACGAGGCAGACTTTACGAGCTGTTACGAGGCAGTGCTGTTTACGAGCTGCAGGCTGGGGGGGAACCAACCAAACTATGTGGTGGTACAATAACACAACATATAGGTTTGTAAAATCCAACCACTACAGTCCTGGCTCCAGCTAAGGCTGATGTGTCAGCGTAGGCCGTATTAGCTAGCCACTCATGCTAACCTGCATGTCGCTAAGTTCTGCTAGGGTGGTAGTGTGTGTGGGGGGCAGCAACATGTTCCCACTACCATCCATCTGTCAGCCCTTGCTTTTGAACTCAGCATCTCTCACTTAATGTCCTGTTTTCATGTCATTCCTCAATATGGGAGCTATAGCATTGTGTAGGCATGCAGAAAGCAGGAGTGTTCATATGAGCGTCCATCTGTTCCAACTTGCTGCGCTCACAGGCGCTAGCTTATGTTGTGACAATCCTCAGATGTATGAAAGAGGTCATATATGAAACTGAGATACATTTGCAGAAGGCTGCTCAAGTTGTTTTTCTAAACATATTACCAGGGCATTTATTAAACATAATCATTATATGACGATTATACAGTTAAAACAGTAAAACATAATTTGGCTACGATGGATTAAAATGTAGAAAACAGCAAAGACAAAAAAACAAAAAAAGGACCAATAATCCTAGTTATTCCATGCAATCAAAGTTTAAATAGTCAGTTTAACATCCAAATAAGTTTGGATCAGGCAGTGTTTCAACTAATTTAATGGTGTTAAATATAATGGCAGAACTCGGCTAATTATTGTTAGTTTTTTTACGTCATTGCGGCATCTGGTTAGATGAAACAAATGCCAATTTATCCCGCACAAAGCTGGAAATAATTATACCTTTTTAACTATAAAGATGGTGATAACACAACATTTAATAATAATGCATTACATTTTTTTATTAGAGCGCTTTTACAGGTGCTCAAAGCGCTTTACACATATTAGGCATGTAAGAGTCATTATTGTGGACATTACCCACAGGAGAAATTGCAGGTGAAGTGTCTTGCACAACGGCCTGACGCAGTGGCGGCCGAGGGGGGATTCGAACTGGAGTTCACCAATGCCTCTTGATCTGATGACCAACGCTCTAACCACTGCGCCAAAACCGCCATTTAAATGTCCATTTAAATGTCCATTTAAATGTCCATTTAAAATGGACATCATACTTTTACACTGTGTGTGGGGGGGTGGGGGAGAGAGGGAAGGGGATGACAGTGAATGTCAAACATTCGACCTATAATAAAAATGTAGACAACAAAATAGTAATGACAGTTTGACTGGCAGGTGCCATTGTTGGATCATTTTGCCTCAGGATTTTCTTGAATCAGCCTCAGCATTGCCAATCAAACAAGATAATAGATGTTACAAGTTATGACTTGTTTTTGCAAGCATATCTATTGTCAGTGGCAGATATAGGATTGTAGGAGATC
>NW_011336778.1:0-2774 GCF_000735185.1 Notothenia coriiceps | reverse complement strand
ACAGAAAAAACTAAAATCGTGACATAAAACAAAGATCGTGACAGACGTGTGTTTTGTTTAGCTAGAAATGGTTAACATTGTTTGATAGCTCAGTTTCTTCCTGTTAAGTGGGTATGACACATTAATAGGTTGTTAAATGTTAAGAAGCCCTGAGACACAGTTTCGTGCAATATTATTGTGTCAATCGAGCTCAAGAGGTTTTTTAATTAAAAAAATAACAAAGATTCAGATAACATTATTTACTTTCCAACAAGAAGGTTGAATACACAGGTGTCACACTGGTGACAGCCAGAGGAGGTTCCAGTCTGCTTTTAACTTACATTTTCTCCAATGATGTAGCTTTACTATCCTGAAAATGTACAGGCAAAGAATATGCTCACTGATATTTTAATTATTGATGAGGCTTAGTTTGATTAACACCAGTCCAACGGGTGGCGAGACTGATGTAAATAGAAGGACTTGTCAATCTATAGTAACACTCATCAATAACTCATCAGATACCTCTCCAATGGCTTATGGTAGATCTCTGCTAGCTGCCTCCTTTTAATTTCTGTTGAACTCTCTTTCTCTATGCCTCTCTCAATATCTGTTTTATATTTTTCTCTCCCTCTAGGCACTATTCAGTACACGCATATTATATATTACACTGTGTAGAACGTACACCTTCAGCTGTGTGCAGCTTAAGGCTCACTTGTGTTAGATGTTGGATAATGATCAAATTAAAAGGGAACACAAGCTAAATAGCTAAAAATAAAAGTCACAATTGTGTCTTTTTACAGTATAAATCTGTGTTGTGGTGTGTATCTGCTGAAGGTTATTTGGTTCATGACATATTATATATACATGCGTTGTATTTTTTGTTTGAAAGAGAGGCGGTGCATGTGTATGTATAATTGTGTCTATGTTAGTGTAAGTGTGTGCATACTGTACTGTAGAGTTAACGGTTGGCCGAGTGATGGAACCTCATCAACTGGGTGATAATCTAATTACCCTTCCAGAGTAAGATAAATTGCGTCACGTAGCAAAACACACATCTTTGTGTGATTTAATTTGCGCTGTTAAAACCACGCAAAAAGTTTAGGGCCTCGCAGGAGATATGAATTTTGATGTGTGTATATTAGTTTCGGTGACTTCAAATGAGGTCTGTTACACTGTTACATAACTCACAGCATGCAATTTTGTCGACACAAAATGAGAGTCTGTTGAAACAAACTGAGAGACAAATTGAGCGGTGTTACTGCAGACTCTGATTAAAAGCAAAGGAGTGCGACATTTTGAGAGTTATTGATGAGTGGTGACAGATGTGATGGCTGCCAGTGATGGATACCACTCCCCCACCTCTGCTTTTGTGTTTGGCCCAAGTTAATTTATTATCCAGTCTCTTTCTATTCAAACAGGATGGAATATTAGAGAGAGGTTTCACCATGGCCGAGAGAGATGGAGGTACAATCTTATTTGTGTGGCAAGTAGCATGAGTATACATATGAGCAAATCAATGCTGGTTTGAAAGTTGAATGGAAATTATGATTTAGTTGATGGTTTTTCTGAAACTGACAGTATTTCATAACATCTGACCTCTGGAAAGAGATGGCAGTTTGTCTTGTTTCCCAGATATGCATTTCAGAATCTGTCACTTGAAGGCATCAATTTATAATTGGATTAAGAAAAAGAAAAAGTGACCCAGAGGGGTCATTTTAAGCAATCCTTGTACTTACAAATTACAATTTGTTATTCGCCAGGGGAGTCTGGTGACATGGCTGCTCTAAAATGTTTCCAAGGCACCCGATCAGCCACCCCTTTCTTTACTCTGATAAAAAAGAAAAGCTTCAGAACGGTTTTTTGTCTTGTAATATATTTACTTTACAAGTTCTGAGTTTTTCCAATACAATTATGAATATTTTTTTATATTATGATATTGTTTTTTTATAATTTATAAAAAACAAAACATGGAATATATAATGTAGTTTTCAGATATATATAAAGAAAAATAGGTACAGTATAAATCTGAAGCCTTATCTAAATCAATTATTTTTTTAGTATGGTTGTACATTTTTAACCGGAGGTCAAATGAACATGTTTTATCTTTGCTATTAATTAATACTCTGAATTCAATCTCTATAGGTCTAATATTATGATAACTATACATACTGTATTATTAAAGTATATTATCTGTGTGAAGTTTTGCTGGAATATTGATCAAATACTTTAGTACATTAAAATTGCTGTTGTTATAAGTGGACATATATGTAAGCCACCATTTGAGTTCTTACCCAATGTTCTAGATTGTAAACTATTATTGTTTTCCCAATGTCTATCATATTAAATGATTTGTAACAAAAAGTAAGATCAAACTAAATATGAGAAAACCCTAAAGTGTTTAGAGTATATTCCTGGAAAAGCAAGCTTTCCAAGCTGCACAGACTCCAGGGAAAGCAGATTAGGTTCTCATTCATAACACTCCGTTCGATGTCTCACTATGGGATGCGCCTCAACGCGTATGCAAACAGAAGCATCAATCTCATTACGCCAATCCTGATTGGCTGGTGATCTTGACGTCTACGTCAGGGAATCCAGCCACCCTATAAGTAGCTTGCGCTACGACGCAGCGTCATTCAAACACCTCTTCTCGCTTCAGAGCACATCTCGAATTATCAGTAGCCGGGCTAGCTTAACGGTCCACAGACTGAACCCAAGCTAACATTCGGTCGACGGGCGCTTGCCGGTTAATTTTTGCTTTGCAGAAGATTGAATTAAATATGAACACACCAGTTAAT
>NW_011336777.1:0-259 GCF_000735185.1 Notothenia coriiceps | reverse complement strand
TAATGTGTGAGTAATCTCCTTTCATCCCACATTATCTCTACAATGAAGCTGACAATATACCTTTGTCCAACACGAAAACTGGAGGGAGCACAGGGATGTCAGCCTTTGCAGACCATTCACATGCACTAAAACCTATATAATAGGGAGGCTGTGACGCAGTGGTCTAGTGTGCTGGTGTTGGGATTCAAACCCCACTGCAGTCAGCATGTCGTTGTGTCCCTGAGACACTTCACCCCAAATTGCTCCTGTGGGGATTGTC
>NW_011336776.1:182588-191091 GCF_000735185.1 Notothenia coriiceps | reverse complement strand
TTTCATACTCCCTTATTTAATTCCTCTCTCCGTCGTCACCGTGCCGTTGTTCCTTCATTTCCTCTTCTATACACGACTTCCCCTCTCAGCTCATTTTTCTATTTAGCCATTACACCTTTCTCTTTTCCCATTCGACCCCCCAACTCCACCCCGTTACCCCACTTACTCCGTCTTCCTGCGACGGAGGCTTCAGATCTCATTAGTGCCCCGACTCAGACGTGTCACATTCTCACCCTTCTGTCACGGCGGAGGAGGTGACGCATGACTTCCAGACCTGCAGCGAGGAGCCGTTCAGTCATTACTGTAACAAGACGAAGCAATCAGCACTGTAATGTCATTTTAACCTCTTGAATTAACGTAAGCTCTTGTATGAAAGCCTGTACCATTTAATTGATCATGTTCTGATGAACACATGTCCTTCTTTTAATGTAATCATGACAAATTGGTCAAGCTTTTTTTTAACAAAACTATTAACACCTTAATTTTATCAGCCTGATGGATGGATTTAATTTGCATCTAATTTCAATCCCCCACATGAAATGAATTTCCTGTTTGTGGGGCTCATACAGTCTATGGCCTCATCTAATAAACAAGATGTTTGAGTTAACCCTCCGGTGGCCATATCAACAACACACACACACTAAGGATGCTTGTTTGTACCCCTCTCGCTTGAGGATGAAGAGATAATGCAACAGTTATTGAGTTATTGCTACAACCAGAGGAGGGTGCTGTTTACCTACCACACACACACACACACACACACACACACACACACACACACACACACACACACACACACACACACACACACACACACACACACACACACACACACACACACACACACACACACACACACACACACACACACACAGCCCTGAGATGTCACATAACTGTTAATATTTGAGGGGAAATGTCAGTCAGAGTTCAGTTTCAAACCTCTATAAAGGTTTTCTGATTCTCGTGGTGATGAATAAAGTCAAAGGAGTGTATTTCTTTCTCCGTGTCAAGTCTCTTCCACTCTCTGTCAGCATGCACTCTCACAGGTCTTTGAAAAATGTAAGACCCTCCTGCTGTCTGCCACCCCGGCCTGCTGTTTGTCACACATGTTTCATACAGAGTTGTGTAACCTGAAGCTTTTCAGGCAGCTGAGATAGGAGAAATCATTTCTGTAGGAATAAAGACAGCACAAAGTAAGCCATCGTTATATATCATTTGATATCGTACAATATACTGCACTATTAAATCATTTGGTGCAGTTTTGTTGAATAGATCTTAGTCATGTTTCCATTGCTTTGTCAAATCACCTTATTCAACACTGCCATTTGTTCATATTCACATAATGTTTTTCTATAAGGAAATGCTATAAACAGATACAGCTGTTTTTTTTAGGATAACTTCTAGAAGCTGTAATAACATTTGCGGGGGTTGAAGTTTGCATTTTGGGTTCATAGCTTTAGTTTGTATTATATATATATAAGACACACCAGTCGTTTCAGGTTGTAGGAGCCGCATTTAAGTTTATTTTGTTTTGATTGATTTGGAACCTTTATTAATGCATTTTTCTGTTTCAGTAAGAGGTGTGCTTTGCTCAGGTGAAGGGGGCGGGGCTAAGGCTTTAAATTGGAGGTGCGGTGTGTCACGGGAGAGCAGCGGGCAGCAGCAATACCATCATTGACACGCAGACGCAACCTTATACTTAGTCAAATACAGATTATTAGGATCTGCTGTTTAAGTTTATGTTAAATATTGTTTTCGTATTTTGTTTATGCTTGCTGGAAATAAACCTTGAAAAGCAACCGAAACGTCCGGTGGATTGTGGACTGCGAGTCTGACACTGCTTCCGAGGCCCAAGCTCTACATGTGGCCAAGAACAATAACTTTTGAGGTGAAGGTTACAGAGCGTTCGTGGATGTGTCGTAGTAGGAGATCTGAAGTGTACGGGCTAGTTTTGCTTTGATGCTATTATGATGATATATATTTTTTGATCCTGGGTGCATTTTTCTTATGGTTCGTCTAGCTTTCAAATCCTTTAATTTTAAAGGCTGTGAGTAGATGAGATAACATCTAAATAGTCTTTGCAAAGATGAGGCATAGAGTCCAACAACAAAAAACTACTGCTACCATAATTGCATCATGGGAAATGTAGTACGATTCTCAGCTTTTTAACTTTGTAAAGTCACTTTAGGGTCACATCAATGCACAAATGATTAACTTTGTAATCCAAAACTTTGACAGACACAAGCAAGGAGATACATATTTGTATATATACCTCACACAATCATAATACTCTAATAAAGACCCTCAACCAATGCCCAGATCCCACCACTCCCTCACTGGCATTTAAATAAGCCAACACCCTTTCTGACCCAGCTGATCATATTACACCCTGTTATTAATAGCCCCCCACTCCCCTTTCTCATTGTAAACTAATAGCTGACATGATCTCACACTGTCTGCGTCTCCGTGCTCACATCAATCTTTCTCTCCCACCCCGGGTTTCTATCTCTCTTTTCTCCGCTCAGATCAGGTCTACCAAAATATGCTCCACATGCACAACCTGACGTGTGCAGAATCATGACATACATGACATGTGTCTCATCTGTTTCACATGACACGGGGGTTGACATCTTTCTTCAATCTAACACAGAATTAATCTTGACTGTTTGAATTAATGAGGCCAGAAATGAGTGCATCTGAAATATAACAATGTAGTGACAGCATGGTGCCACTGGTTTTTATGATGATTTAAACACTGTTTATCATTGGCAGGCCAACAGCCAAGTACAGCCCACTCGAAATGTAATTTATTTTCCAAAAAATTATTGCAATTGTACCAAAATGTGATAATTTAATTATTGTTATAGGCCTGACTTTCTTTTAACTACATTACTACAAATTATTTATGAGGGATACAAAGTGCATTGGGCGCATTTAAGGGCAATCTTATCGTAACTATTTTAATAAATCCAATAGTCAAAATAGAATCATGATACATTAAAGTAGACGATGTTTATAAAAAAACAATAATTACAAAAAATTAAATGTTAGACGTGCTATGTTTTTGGCGGGTCCTGATTTGTTGTCGTCTGTCTTTGGTTTGTTTAAAACCAAGTTTAGCTTAGCTTAGCCATGTATATATTTTGGCTTAAGAAGACCTTGCTAAAACTGATAAACAACGCTTAACATAATAAAACAAATGGAAAATAAGCTGTTAAAGCTATTCAATTACACTGGGCCTTAAACAAGACACACATCCTGCCTGTATTTTCTTTAGCTGCACAAACAAGTGTTTTCATGACTGTCTCCATGTCTCTCCGTCCATCTGTGGCCACAGATCACATCTACCCTCTGACCCTGGACGCCATCTTGTCCCCAGCGCTCTCGCCGAGGCCTTATTTTTAGCAAGAGCCACGCTCCTAATGCAAATCTTAATATGGGAATGGCATCTTGGAGCTCTTCTTTCCTCAAGCTCCCGTCGCACATCCATCGATACCTCCAGTCCTCCAAGACCCTGAGCTGGTATCTGTAGCTCTCCAAACACCCGACACAACCGCCGCCCCTATTCAGAGCCACCGCTTCAAAACAGGTGGCCGTGTGACCTAAGCTCGCTCCTCCCTCGGTACCACCCATGCTATTTTCCTGACTACTGCTTAGCAGTCACCCCGTTCCCCCCCCCCACCGCTCTGTCCTACTTTTTTGGCAGCCCTTCATGCTTGTGTGCTCTTGTACGAGTGGTGATCAGGGTCTCGCCTACTCGCATAACAATTTGTGTGCCCCGAAAAAGAGCCCCTCCCCATTTCTTAGGCCAGAGGCGTCAGCAAAACCACGTGAAGCTCTTTTTTAAAGGGGGGGTCTCACTGTCGGCCCCGCTCTTCTCTCGCCGGTGGGGAAAGGAAGCGGACATTGTTCCTAACTCTCCCTGTTTGACACCAACTTACCTTAGGGACAACGTTAAACCTCTAAAGTTGACTTTTCCCCCGTCTACTTAAGGCTCTGAGAAGAGGCGTTTTTCGCGATAGCCATGAAGTGGGGCTGGGTGTTTTTGGGGGTCTTCCTATCTTTGGGGACCCTGTCCTGGGGGGAGAAGGGCTTGGAGATCCCAGAGTACGATGGAAAAGACCGTGTCCACGACCTCAGCGTCAAAAACTACAAGTCCGTCATGAAGAAATACGATGTGATGGTGATCTACTACCACAAAAACGTGGATGGGAACCGCCTTGCCACGAAGCAGTTCCAGATTGAGGAGCTGGCTCTGGAGGTGGGTCTCCGCCAAAGCATGACAGTGGATGGATTTGTGGCCCAGGTGGGGGAAGGGTCACAGTATGGAAGATAGGAAGGAAGGGAAGGGTTTCACATGGAGAATTTGGCTCCAGTCAGGGATTCCTTTGGCACTTCTGATAAGTGGGTTCACAGCTGTTGACAGGTGAGAAGAAATGCAAACATAACAAGTGGAAAAGATGGGGTGGGGTCCAGTTGTGTGCAGTACCTGCCACGTGTGACTGGATAGATGCTGACCTGAAGGAGGTAGATTGGAGAAGGTGGGAACTGGAGACACAGGATGGGCGAATTGACTGGTGATGGCCAATAAAATGGCCGAGCTCAGAGTCTTCCGCATAGTTTTATCAAGACATCAAGTCAAACCTGTGGTAAAATAATGTTGCTTACAGCATTTCAGTCTATCTATTATGCAAGTTGTTCATCTCTAAGCCAATCACTGCCAACCAAAGTCTCTAAGCATGACTGTATTTCTGGGATAGGTTACCTACTTTACGTTGGTTAAATATATACATCCATATTTACTGTAAATGGGAATCATCAACGTTTGCTTTATGGGTACAATTGGATCAAGGCGTGTCACTTCTGGATGGCCTTCAATCAACAAACTATTGTTTAATAAAATATATAATCCCACATTTGTCACATCATTAATCATACCTTGTAACACCTTTAAAATTAATTTAGTAGTTGTTTGTAGATTATATTTGCCGATATTTTAGGTCGTATTAAAGCAAGTTAATTACAGACTGTATTATAGGGGGTTGTGACCAGTTTCTCTGTCACACTTGGGCAAGATAATGACAAGTGTTTTTACTTTGAAGTTGCTCAAGTGGTAATCTAAAGAGTTTGCACGTTCTGGGAACTCTAATTGAATAAATAAATTGGACTCATTACCCTCGATGCACCTGGGCCGCACTGTCAGCCACTGTATTCACCGCAGCAATCCTGTGCCTGTCAGAGCAGCAGTGTCTTCTTTCAGAGGCGCAGTGTACTTTACACTAGCCCACATAAGTCACCTCTGTAAATAGCCCAGGACAGCTCTGCATGCTTAGCAAGATGCTAAAAGCCCTCCAGGGATGGACTCAGAGTTTAAGGCCATTTCTCACCTCAACTACTGCTGCCATTGCCCCGTCAGCTCTCTCAGGCAACACGCCCTCTTCAGTCCGGTATTACGACACACTCATGTGGGTGCAGGCTGGTGTCCTAAACCATCATTTACACACACAGGTCATCGGATCTGATCAATTTCCTGTCTGTGCAGCCAAGTTGGGCGTCTTGGCTTGAGAAAGAGATGCATACTAGAGTAGGTCCCTGATGGACGTTTACTGACTTCCTGCCAGTTTTGAGCACACACGGCCAATCAGGAAATATTGCAAGAGGTGCTAAGAGGGCACGCTTAAAATAGCTGGTCATTAACACAGATGAATCAGGAAGTATGAATTATTAAAGTGTAGCACTCAGGGAATTAAATCATATCTGCCTTTGTTTGGAGCGTGGCCCTTACATGTATGATGTCTTTCTACTTTAAAACCCCATACTGAGTATATGTCTTGCTAAAGAGGACGACTTGAAGTTATTCTGCCTGTGGCTATTTCCTTGGGTTTTAACTCATACTGCCAGACACACAGTAAAGTAAATGGTCTGTCCACAGCTTCCTCTTTGATATATAAAAGTAGAGGGTTACATTTCCCTGCACCTTCCAGTAGTGCAATATTCCAGTAAGTATTTTACAGGAGACGTGTCAAAGCATTACAATGTTTTAAATCAGATAAGAAAACTCACACACGATGTATAAAAGCATTGAGTAAATGTGTGTAACTGGCAGAGATGTCTAGGTCCATTACAGGAAGACAAAACTGTTCAGCTCACAAAAACCTCACACGCTTACTTAAACAGATTTAAACTGCTGTCAAGCTTGACTTCCTGGAAACATGCTCTGTATATGATACTACTGTGTGAATTAGTAGTGGGTACTTTACATTACATGTCATTTTTGACACTTTTATCCAAAGCGATTTACATACATTCAGTACTGTGGACAATCCCCACAGGAACAATTTGGGGTGAAGTGTCTTGCCCAGGGACACAACGACATGCTGACTGCAGTGGGACACGAACTTGCTACCCTCTGATTTGAAGTCCAGCACTGAGCCACAGCCGCCCGCGTATTTGTGGTTCTTGCAATAACAGAGTTAAAATGAAGACAGGACAGAAATGTAGACAGCCAAAACAGGTAGAAAAAGGTCAAACTCAAAATGCTTGTGTGTTGAAAAGAGACACCCTGTCACGACCAAAATATGTCACCTTTGACCCCAGCTGGTAAATATCTTAGTCTGTGAAAAACAACCTAGTCTAGCGCAAGGTCAACTTTAGACTCCCTTGAAAGGTGTGGCAATATATTTTAATACAAATAAACCACTGATGGTGAGAAACTTTAATGAATTGGCCACTTTGCGTACCCTTTTTAGAGAAGACATTGCCAAAGCAGGAAAACACAGGTTAAATAATGATGGCTATATTCCATTTATGTGAGCTTGTTTAATGGCATGGTTTGTGAATGCTAATTTCATAACATGGCTTACTCAGATACTAAATGGTATGGAGCCATCGTTAATGAGATATTAACACCTGTGCTTTTTCTGATTTGACAGGCCGAAATGCTGTACAACAAAACGTCTATTTTGAATAAACAACCACCTTCTTTTGTGTAGCTTCACCAAAATGGACCAATAGCTACAAAATAGACATTTAAAACAAACATGGTGGAAATGTACTGAACTCTATGGACACTACAGCCAGTGCAATGCTTATTATATAGCCTCAAAAAATAGCCTTATTATACAGTAAAAGAAAGATATGTAGGCCTACTATCAAAACAAAAGCCTATAGTCTGAACTCCACATTAGATACAGCCAGAAACACATATTACAGGATGAAACTTTGCAGAGTTTCTGTAAACAAAGCGTACACACACTACGATTTAAAGTTAAATAAATGAGTGTGTAGTTGTACTCACCTATATGAACGCGACTCTAGTTAACAGCAAAGTCCTCCAAAATAAGCCTCTCTGTCCCAGTATAACCAGTCCTCTTAGCCTTTAGAAACATTGTTAACCTCTCAGTGTTGTAAAACAGTAGAAAAGTCTCAATAAATAAAGAAGTTCCTCAAGGTAGAAAGCACCTGGAGTATCCCCCACTAGCATATTAGCAATTAGCATATCCAGCGTACACCTTGTCAGTGACGTAAAAAAGTGGGTGCGTTTGTTTTGGGTTACTTAGCGTGATTGACGGGTGGTGCAATTAACCATTTGTTTCTTTAGGGGCAGTGGTGGGCGAAGTACTCAGATCTTGTACTTAAGTAAAAGTAAAAGTACCAGCGTGTAGGAATACTCTGTTACAAGTTAAAATCCTTCATTTAGTGGGAATGCTGTTAACAGCATTCCAACTAACTGTTATTCTACGCACGAAAAGTTTATTATTCGGCCGACTTATTTTGCCGCGCTTCTCCTCCCACATTGAACATTGCAGAAACTCCGTTAAAACATCAAAACGTTCAGCTCTGTCGGGAATCGATGGCTATTACTTTTCTCATTCATAACTTTCATAATTCCAGAGATACATCCCATAATACATCCCATTTTTAACATTGAAGTCAATGGAGAAATTCTTCAACTTCAACAAATCTTCATGCGACTTCAACTGCTAACTGTTCATTCATACTTTCACTCAGAAACCTCATTCTAACTTTAAAATGTTACACATCTTTCTGACATTGTTCGTGTAACACAGCTTTTAAATCTGATTCTTACTTTTAGAGATATTAAACATTGTTCAGACCTTGTTTTAGAGGTTTTCTTCACATTTTAACATTAACTAGAGTGTGTGATGTCACAGCTAGAGTGGAGGACAGCTTGAATTCGCATTCATATATTTTTTTTAAACTGCCATAATTCCCAAACCCTACATTCCTGAGACATAATTTATCACGACAAACGTAGGAAAACATCTCGTAGCTTGAAAAATGACAAATAATTAAGCAAAAATAATTAAACAGAATGCCTCTTGAGGGCATGAAGTGACAAAAACGTTCAACATTCCTCCATTAAACCCCATTGTAATTTCAGGCAGATATTTCCTCACGGCAGCAGCCGCACACCTTTAGTTAAACTGCCAAAAAGGCCACATTATTAACCCGAAACTACACAAAAATTACACTTCAGATG